>NC_053023.1:501150818-501272511 GCF_003073215.2 Triticum urartu | reverse complement strand
CTCACAACAAGCATGATGGTTTCGATAGGGAACGTACCACCTTTGGGGACGGGACGATATCCGTTGCCTCTTATTGCTTTATTTTTTTTCTAGTGTCAACATAGAACAACATGAGTGTTGTGTTCAATCTTGGAATTTTTCGGGGTTCGTTTGGCCTTTTTTATACATCAATTAGATTTTCTAGGCATTTTATGTGCATAATTCAAATTTGAAATACAAGCACATGCTCCAATGCACCAAAGTTGGTTGAAAAATCACATGTGTGTCCTTGGGTGAATTTCTAGGTCCCATGCAAGAGATGGGAATGAAATTCAAACACCATGGCATTGTTGATTGTCGGCAAAACGTTGAGATGCCTGGTTTTTAAATTCTAGTAAATGCAAAACTCGTCTGAAATTCATGAAACTTGGCATGCTATCATGGAGCAGCATGAACATGTTGTGGTGAAAATTTTGTCCCATTTGGGGCAGGTTCGGGTATAAGCTTCTCACAAACCAGAGCTTCTCACAACAAGCATGATGGTTTCGATAGGGAGCGTACCACCTTTGGTGACGGGACGATATCCGTTGCGTCTTATTGCTTTCAAAAAAAATTCTAGTGTCAACATAGAACAACAAGAGTGTTGTGTTCAGTCTTGGAATTTTTCGGGGTTCGTTTGGCCTCTTTTATACATTAACTAGGTTTTCTAGGCATTTTATGTGCATCATTTAAAGCTGAACTACAAGCACATGCTCCAATGCACTAAGGTTGGTTGAAAAATCACATGTATGTCCTTGGGTGAATCTGTAGGTCCCATGCAAGAGATGGGAATGAAATTCAAACACCATGGCACTGTTGATTACCAGCAAGACGTTGAGATGCCTGGTTTTTAAATTCTAGTAAATCCAAAACTCGTCTGAAATTCATGAAACTTGGCATGATATCATGGAGCAGCATCAACATGCCGTGTTAAAAAATTTGTCCCATTTGGGGCATGTTCGGGTATATGCTTCTCACAAACCAGAGCTTCTCACAACATAGAACAAGCATGATGGTTTCGGTAGGGAACGTCCTACCTTTGGGGACGAAACGATATCCATTGCCTCTTATTGCTTTCAAAAATTTTCTCATGTCAACATAGAACAATAGGAGTGTTGTGTCAATTTTTGGGATTTCTCGGGGTTCGTTTGGACATTTTTATGCATTAACTGGGTTTTCTAGGCCTTTTATGTGCATAAATCAAATTTAAACTACAAGCACATGCTCCAATGCACCAAAGTTGGTTGAAAAATCACATGTGTGTCCTTGGGTGAATTTCTAGGTCCCATGCAAGAGATGGGAATGAAATTCAAACACCATGGCACTGTTGATTGCTGGCAAAACGTTGAGATGCCTGGTTTTTAAATTCTTGTAAATCCAAAACTCGTCTGAAATTCATGAAACCTGGCATGCTATCATGGAGCGGCATGAACATGCCGTGGTGAAATTTTTTGTCCCATTTTGGGCAGGTTCGGGTATAAGCTTCTCAGAAACCAGAGCTTCTCACAACAAGCATGATGGTTTCGATAGGGAACGTACCACCTTTGGTGACGAGATGACATCCGTTGCCTCTTATTGTTTTCAAATTTTTTCTCGTGTCAACATAGAACAACAGGAGTGTTGTGTCAATTTTTGGGATTTTTCGGGGTTCGTTTGGACATTTTTATGCATTAACTGAGTTTCCAATGCATTTATGTGCATAATTCAAATTTGAACTACATGCACATGCTCCAGTGCATATAAATTGGTTGAGAAATCAAATCTGTGTCCTTGGGTGCATGCTTAGGTCCCATGCAAGAAATGGGAATGAATTTCAAACACCAGGGCACCGTTGATTGCCGGCAAAACATTGAGATGCCTCATTTTTAAATTCTTGTAAATCCATAACTCGTTTGAAATTCATGAAACTTGGCGTGATTTCATGGAGCGGCATCAACATGCCATGGTAAAAATTTTTCCCGTTTGGGGCAGGTTTGGGTATATGCTTCTCACAAACCAGAGCTTCTCACAACAAGCATCATGGTTTCGGTGGGGAATGTCCCACCTTTGGGGACAAAATGATATCTACTACCTCTTATTGCTTCAATTTTTTTTTCTCGTGTCAACATAGAACAACAGGAGTGTTGTGTCAATTTTTGTGATTTTTTGGGGGTTTTTTGGACATTTTTATGCATTAACTGAGTTGTCAATGCATTTATGTGCATAATTCAAATTTGAACTACATGCACATGCTCCAGTGCATATAAATTGGTTGAAAAATCAAATCTGTGTCCTTGGGTGCATGCTTAGGTCCCATGTAAGAAATATGAATGAATTTCTGTAGCGACCCGACCCGAATGGATCAAGTCTACTGTGCTCCGGTGTCATCCCTGGATCAGTAATGCTGACACCACACAGTACATCGAAGGATTTATAGCAGAGTGGCAATCACACACTTATTACATCGTTGTCTCAAAGAGAACTTATTACAATAAATATGGCTTAAGGCCATCTAATAACGATAACAGCGGAAGACTCGGAAGATAAATGGGTCCATCAACTCCAACGGCATCACTGAGTATAGAACCACGACCTAAAAGCACCTTAATTCGTCGTCTGAAAAGTCTGCAACATGAGAAGTTGCAGCCCGAAAACGGGTCAGCACATGGAATATGCTGGCAATGTAACACATAGAGAGTAATGGAATGAAACAGCTATACTATATGCATATATGGCTGGTGGAAAGCTCTATGGTTACAGTTTTGCGTAAAGCCAATTTTTCCCTACTGCAAAGGAATAAATTTATTTAACTATCATGGTGGTTGTTAAACATCGAGAATGGTTGACAGCATTCCGATCCCAATTAAGTGAACAATTAAAACCCAACAACATTAATTAGAAGTAACATGTGATGAGATTCACATGATATTCAAGTACTAGATACTCAAGTTGTCCATAACCGGGGACACGGCTAATCATGATTAGTTTGTACACTCTGCAGAGGTTTGCGCACTTTTCCCCACAAGACTCGATCGCCTCCGTTTGGTTTCTCGCACTACAGGGTGTTTGAGAAGACGGATGACCGAGACATAGTCTTTCAGAAGCGCTAGCACCTTACGATGGGTAGACCGTACACCTACATCCCCTACATCTGCTAGTCTACCACTGTAAGAGTTCGCACAACTTAGTCAACTATGCCAGAGCCCATAATGGCTTGTGGCTGCACACGGAAGTTTCTAGTATGAATATCTCATGATCCCTTTGAGCCTGGGTGGCGGTCCAAAAAAAACAGGCAAGTCCTGATAGACAATCAGGTGCCTCAATCCACCCAGATGTGTGTTTAAGTTGCCACCTTAGATAAACCATTAATTATCAATCACATCTGTCATGGATATCACTCACCCAATCCACGTCTACTAGCATAGCATGGCATAATAAGCAAACGTAGAAGTAACTCCCAAAGGTTTGATAATAACAGGTAATAGGTACTACCTCATCTACTTCCCATCCCACAATTTAATTAGATCCTAATCATGCAATGTGAGAGATTGATCTAATGCAATAAAAACTGGGTTGTAGAAAAGGTATGATCAAAGTGTTACTTGCCTTGCTGATGATCCGCGAGACCTAGGGTTTCGAAGTAACAAGCGGCGCAATCCGGGTGATCTATCGCAGACAAACAACAAGCACACAATAAGTACTCATCTAATGCACAGGTAAAACTCGAACAAGAGAACGAACCAGAAAGTTCAACTTAAGAACTCCGGTTGCAAAGAAAGAAAGAACCGAACAGACGACGGAAAAACAAACGGCGGAAGAAAACAACTCGGTTCTAGCAAGTTGAAACTAGGTCAAATTTTACTGTAGCAAAGGCTTGTTCAAGTTAATTAGACAGAACGGTGGTTTCAAGACGAAACTCCAGGCGCTTGAATCACCTGATTCCGATAAACGAGCGGGAAGAAAGACTAGAACGAAGATCGGATCTGAGATCACGATCGCGGAATAAATCCGACGAAAAGAAAGAGACGAACGGTTAAACGAACGGGCGTCGTTAACCGGGAAAAATCGGTGATCACGTTCGTTGAGACGAACGGTCCGAAAGAAGAACGAAAACCGATCTAGGGTTTTCGGAAAAGAAACCGAAAAGAAAAACCGGAAAGAAAACAAAAAAGAAACGGAACGGTTCTTTTAAGAAAAACCGAACCGGGGAAAGAAAAAGAGGCATGGCGCGGGGCTACCTCCGGCGAGGCTCCGGCGAGGGGCTCCGGCGGCGGCGGCGCGGCTAAGGCGGCTATAGGCGGCGGCGGGGCTGCGGCTTGGGCGCGGGTGGCGGCGCGGCTTGAGGCGGCGGCAGCTTGGGGAGGAGAGGGGGGGTGTTGGTATTTATATAGGATGGGGGGGGGGGGCTAGAGACTTGGGGAAGGGGGCAAGGGGTGGCGGCGGCGGCTGGAGTCCCGCTGGGACTCGGCCTGGCGGCGGGGCTAGCGGCTGGCGCGCGCGGCTGGGCCGGCCTTGGCCCAGGCGGCGGGGCCTGCGGGGATTTTTTTTGAAATGGTTACGCTCGCAGAAAAACAAAAGAAAGAAAAGCTAAACGAACTCCAAAATTCCTAAAGTAAATTTTCCCCGACTCCTAAAAATGAGCCGAACAAAATGAACTTTATTCCGGACCTAGAATGCAATTTTTTGAAAACACGCATCTTTCCCTATCCAAATAAAAAGCAAACAAAACTCCGGCAAAACCAAAATTTGATTTATTCATTAAATCTTCATTTTTCCTAAATTTGGGAAGGTCATATTATTCCCTCTCTTATATTTTTGATATTGGAAAAATAACTGAAGATGAAATAAATAAATCAAATGATCCTCTTTTCAAAATTTGAGAAAACTCTCAATTATGAAAATAACGAAATCTCCAACTCTCTCCGTGGGTCCTTGAGTTGCGTGAAATTTCCAGGATCAACCAAAATGCATGAAAATATGATATGGATGATGATCTAGTGTATAACATTCCAAATTGCAAATTTGGGATGTTACAAACCTTCCCCCCTTAAGATGAATCTCGCCCTCAAGATTCGGGTTGGCTAGAAAATAGGTGAGGTTGGTCCTTGAGCAAATCTTCTTCTCTTTCCCAGGTGGCTTCATCCTCTGAGTGGTGGTTCCACTGAACTTTGCAAAACTTGATAACCTTGCTGCGGGTAACTCTGCTGGCATAATCGAGAATCTTGACTGGCTTCTCCTCATACGTTAAGTCGTCCTTCAACTGAATCGCTTCGAGTGGCACGGTATCTCTTAGCGGTACCTCCGCCATCTCGGCATGACATTTCTTCAGCTGAGAAACATGGAATACATCATGAACTCCTGACAGCTCCTCTGGTAATTCCAACTTATAAGCGACTTCTCCCATACGTTGCAAGATCTTGTACGGTCCAAGGAAGCGCGGTGCTAATTTTCCCTTAACTCCAAAGCGCTTAACTCCTCGAAGTGGGGACACTCGAAGGTAAACTCTGTCTCCAGTTTCGTAAACTGTCTCCTTGCGTTTTGAATCTACGTAGCTCTTCTGCCTGGACTGGGCTACCTTGAGCCTATCGCGAATCAACTTAACTTTCCATTCAGACTCCTTAATCAAATCTGGTCCAAAGAATTGACGGTCTCCAACTTCGTCCCATGACAACGGTGTCCTGCACCTCCTTCCGTATAAAGCTTCGAAAGGTGCCATCTTCAAACTGGTTTGGTAACTGTTGTTATAAGAAAACTCCGCATACGGCAAGTTATCATCCCAACTAGATCCATAATCTAGTGCACAAGCTCTCATCATATCTTCCAAAATCTGATTGACTCTCTCGGTCTGTCCATCCGTCTGTGGGTGAAAAGCTGTGCTGAACTCCAGTCTGGTTCCTAAAGTTTCATGCAACTGATTCCAAAACTTTGAGGTAAATTGGGTTCCTCTATCTGATAAGATACTCCTCGGAACTCCATGCAAACAAATGATCCTAGTCATGTATATCTTCGCCAACTTAGCACTGGTGTAAGTGGTCTTAACTGGAATGAAATGTGCTACCTTTGTCAAACGATCAACTACTACCCATATCGAGTCATAGCCTGCTTTCGTCCTGGGTAGTCCTGTGATAAAATCCATGCCTATCTTATCCCACTTCCATTCGGGTATCGGCAATGGTTGTAACAATCCTGCTGGCTTCTGATGCTCTGCCTTTACTCTCTGACATACGTCACAACTGCTACATATGCTGCAATATCCTTCTTCATTCCGGTCCACCAGAATGTTTCCTTCAAATCCAAATACATCTTGGTATTCCCTGGGTGAATCGAATACGGTGAATCATGTGCCTCGTGCAAAATCAACTTCCTGATCTCCGGGTCATTGGGCACATAAACACGGTCCTGAAACCATAAGGTATTGTGCTCATCCTCACGAAATCCCTTTGCTTTTCCTTCGCTCAATTTCTCTTTTATAGCAGCAATCTCCTTGTCAGATTTCTGAGCTTCTCTGATCTTATCCATCAATGTTGACTGAATCTCCAATGTTGCTACATAGCCTCTCGGAACTATTTCCAAACATAGCTCACGAAGGTTTTCTGCTAACTCCTTTGGTACTTCTCCCGTCACTAGGGTGTTG
This sequence comes from Triticum urartu, assembly GCF_003073215.2. Taxonomy (NCBI): domain Eukaryota; kingdom Viridiplantae; phylum Streptophyta; class Magnoliopsida; order Poales; family Poaceae; genus Triticum; species Triticum urartu. The sequence continues at coordinate 501,265,880 of NC_053023.1, read as the reverse complement.
ACATGGCTCTTACGGCTCAATGCGTCAGCTACCACATTAGCTTTTCCGGGATGGTAATGCAATCTCATGTCATAATCCTTGATGAGCTCCAACCATCTCCTTTGTCTGAGGTTCAACTCCTTCTGCGTGAAAATGTACTTCAAACTCTTGTGATTCGTGTACACCTCACAATGATTTCCAATGAGGAAATGTCTCCACGTTTTCAATGCATGCACTACAGCTGCTAACTCCAAATCATGCGTGGAATAATTCAACTCATGAGGCTTCAGTTTCCGTGAAGCATACGAAACAACTCTCCCTTCCTGCATAAGCACTGCTCCAAGTCCTCGACGTGAAGCGTCGCAATACACCTCATAATCCTTGGTCTGATCTGGCAAGATCAATACTGGTGAGGTAACCAAGCGTTTCTTCAATTCCTGGAAACTAGCCTCACATTCCTCAGTCCAATTGAACTTAGTATCCTTCTTCAACAATTCAGTCATAGGCTTTGCAATCTTTGAAAAGTTCTCAATGAACCTCCGGTAGTATCCTGCGAGTCCAAGAAAACTCCGGATCTCTCCAACTGTCGTTGGTGATTCCCATTCGGTTACGGTCTCAACCTTAGTGGGGTCAACTGCTATACCTTCTCCGGATATAACGTGTCCGAGGAATCCAACTTCCTTCAACCAAAACTCACATTTGCTGAATTTGGCGTATAACTGATGTTCCCATAGTTTCTCCAAAACCAAACGCAAATGTTCCTTATGCTCCTCTTCATTCTTTGAATAAACCAGGATGTCATCAATGAACACTACGACGAACTTATCCAAAAACTCCATAAACACTTTGTTCATCAGGTTCATAAAATAGGCAGGTGCGTTAGTCAATCCAAATGACATAACGGTATACTCATACAGTCCATATCTTGTGGTGAATGCTGTCTTAGGTATGTCCTGCTCTCGAATCTTCAATTGATGGTACCCTGATCGCAAATCGATCTTGGAAAACACTTTAGCTCCTTGCAAACGATCAAACAGATCATTAATCATTGGCAGTGGGTACTTATTCTTGATGGTTACTTCATTCAATCCTCGATAATCAACAACCATCCTTAATGATCCATCCTTCTTTTCCACTAGAAGTACGGGTGATCCCCAAGGCGAAGAACTTGGGCGAATGTAACCTTTATCCAATAACTCCTTAATCTGATTCTTAATTTCCACCAAATCCTTTGCTGGCATCCGGTACGGTCGCTTCGATATTGGGCCTGTACCTGGCAATAACTCAATCAAAAACTCAATGTCTCTATCCGGTGGCATGCCTGGTAATTCCTCAGGAAATACACCAGGAAAATCCTTTACCACTGGTACTTCTTCTTGCACAACTCCTGTTAGGCAGTTTACTTGTGTCCTGTTTGGCACATGCCGGGATACATACTTGATCCTTCTTCCTTCTGGTGTGGTAAGCAAAATTGTCTTACTGGCGCAATCGATGTTTCCTCCATACATCGACAGCCAATCCATACCAAGAATCACATCCAGACCTTGAGATTCCAATACTATTAGGTCTGAGGGAAACACATAGTTACCAATCCTTAATGGTAACCGATCACACCATCGTCTAGACATAAACTCCACTTCTGGTGAGCTTACTAACATGGGTGACCTAAGGGCTTGGGTTGGCAGTTTATATTTATCCACAAATCCCCTTGATATGTATGAATGCGATGCACCAGTATCAAAAAGAACGAGTGCGGTAAATGACTTAACCAGAAACTTACCGATTACTGCATCAGGCTGATCTTCAACCTCCTCCACATTAATGTGGTTCACCTGTCCCCTATTGAAAGGGTTCGGCTTTTTCCCAGAGCTTCCATTGCCATTTCCATTCTGGCCTTCAGGACATTCATTGGCATAATGTCCGGTCTTGGAACACTTGAAACAGGTGACTTGACTCAGGTCTCTCTTGGTTGGGGTCGATGGGGTGGTCCGGTTCTGGCCGTTGCTTCCTCCATTCCCATTACCATTCTTGTGGCCATTATGGTTGTGCGAGCTACCTCCTCCATGGGTGTGCTGAAACTGAAATCCCGGTTTAGGGGCAAAACGGGGCTTCTGCTGGGCTCCAGAGTTATACTTCCCCTGTCCATATTTCCTCTTGCGGTTCTCAATCTGCTGTTGCTTCCCTTCAATCATGATGGAACGATCTACCAACTCCTGGTAGTTGTTGAAACTCGCTACCATCAACTGCATGCTTAGTTCATCATTCAGTCCTTCCAGAAACTTCTCCTGCTTAGCTGCATCCGTAGCAACGTCATCTGGGGCATAACGTGCTAAGTTGCTGAAATCGTCAATGTACTGGCCAACTGTCCTTCCTCCTTGGCGTAAGTTGCGAAACTCACGCTTCTTCATGGCCATAGCTCCTGCTGAAACATGGGCAGTGCGGAAAGCTTGCTGAAACTGATCCCATATGACAGTGTCAACTGGGTAAGTGGCTGTGAAATTCTCCCACCATGCTGCCACGGGTCCGTCAAGCTGGTGAGCGGCAAACTTCACTTTCTCACCATCCGTGCATCCTGCAGTGGTCAACTCCCTTCCTATCTTGCGGAGCCAATCGTCTGCTACTATTGGCTCGGTGCTACTGGAAAACACCGGCGGATTCAGCCTAAGGAAACGGGCTAAGTGGTCAACAGGTGGTGGTGGTGGTGGTGGGTTGTTTTTGTTGTTCTGCTGGTTCTGGACTAACATCTGTATCAATTGATTCTGCTGCTGGATCAACTGAGTGAGCTCCGGTGGGAATCCATTGTCATGTCTCGGAGGCATCTGAGGGTTTAGAAGAGACGAGATTTAGGAATAGAGTGAGGTCTAAAGAGAAAAACACTACCCCAATGCACATGAGCAAATGCACACAAAATCACTTCATTCAATCAAACAAGGGCTTACAGTCAGTCTAACTATCGCAAAAGTGCTCGAACTATTGTGTTTACATGGGGGAATACTACTACTATCTGGTGGTCATCTAGAAATTTGAACCGGTGGAAGACTCCATGATATCTGCTCCAGCTTCGTCTTCAAAGTCGGGTTCACTTGGATCCGAATCGGTGTCGTCGATGATGATGTAGTTGTCCAGACATGTGACGTACTCGTCTTCCTCCTTGGATGCTAACTTCCTCTTGAGTTCTTCAATCTCCTGCTTAAGATCGCCATTGTGTCTTGCTAGAGCTACGATCTCGTCCATGTAGTCCTTGCGTGTAGACTTCAGTTCTCCTTCTAGCTCGATGATCCTTGCCTTTGCATTCTTCAACTCTATCATATCATTGCACATCTGGTTCTCGTGGCGTCGAATGTGCTGGTTTAACTCCTGGATGAAAGATGCAATGGATCTATCCTTCTTGGTGCTGACTAACTCCCATTGTTCATCTCGGCGTCCGCAAATCTGGTAGATAGTGTCCTTGAGGTCTTCTTGATAAACTTCTCCAATGCGTCCCATGGTGATATGAGCTGCCATGCTCCTTCCCAGACTCCAGGTTGGTGCATTGAAAGCACTATCTATAGGCTTCGTGATTGGCGCGAATGTCCTTCCCGGAACGTGAGCTTGAATCTTCCCGCGCTCCTCTTCAGGCAGAGTGGCGTTGAAGGTTCCCGTGAAGCTTGGTAATCCGATATTCAGGTACTTGGTGACTTCCTTCAGGTGAAATCCAAATGGTGTGCCTTCATCCGGTTGAGCGTACTTAATCTTCGCGTTTGTCATCCTAAAAGAGTAGAAAAGATGAGGAGTTAGAAAATGAGAAGAGAATGGTGATCTATGGCTTTAACTTAGTGGTCGTGTCCTACAGTCAGCGTGTGCTCTGATACCATCTCTGTAGCGACCCGACCCGAATGGATCAAGTCTACTGTGCTCCGGTGTCATCCCTGGATCAGTAATGCTGACACCACACAGTACATCGAATGATTTATAGCAGAGTGGCAATCACACACTTATTACATCGTTATCTCAAAGAGAACTTATTACAATAAATATGGCTTAAGGCCATCTAATAACGATAACAGCGGAAGACTCGGAAGATAAATGGGTCCATCAACTCCAACGGCATCACTGAGTATAGAACCACGACCTAAAAGCACCTTATTCGTCGTCTGAAAAGTCTGCAACATGAGAAGTTGCAGCCCGAAAACGGGTCAGCACATGGAATATGCTGGCAATGTAACACATAGAGAGTAATGGAATGAAACAGCTATACTATATGCATATATGGCTGGTGGAAAGCTCTATGGTTACAGTTTTGTGTAAAGCCAGTTTTTCCCTACTGCAAAGGAATAAATTTATTTAACTATCATGGTAGTTGTTAAACATCGAGAATGGTTGACAGCATTCCGATCCCAATTAAGTGAACAATTAAAACCCAACAACATTAATTATAAGTAACGTGATGAGATTCACATGATATTCAAGTACTAGATACTCAAGTTGTCCATAACCGGGGACACGGCTAATCATGATTAGTTTGTACACTCTGCAGAGGTTTGCGCACTTTTCCCCACAAGACTCGATCGCCTCCGTTTGGATTCTCGCACTACATGGTGTTTGAGAAACGCATGACCGAGACATAGTCTTTCAGAAGCGCTAGCACCTTACGGTCGGGTAGACCGTACCACCTATAACCCCTACATCTGCTAGTCTACCACTGTAAGAGTTCGCACGACTTAGTCAACTATGCCAGAGCCCATAATAGCTTGTGGCTGCACACGGAAGTTACTAGCATGAATGATCTTATGATCCCTTTGAGCCTGGGTGGCGGTCCAAAATAAAACAGGCAAGTCCTGATAGACATCAGGTGCCTCAATCCACCCAGATGTGTGTTTAAGTTGCCACCTTAGATAAACCATTAAAATTATCAACTCACATCTGTCATGGATATCACTCACCCAATCCACGTCTACTAGCATAGCATGGCATAATAAGCAAACGTAGAAGTAACTCCCAAAGGTTTCATAATAATACAGGTGATAGGTACTACCTCATCTACCTCCCATCCCACAATTTAATTAGATCCTAATCATGCAATGTGAGAGGATTGATCTAATGCAATAAAACTGGGTTGTAGAAAAGGTATGATCAAAGTGTTACTTGCCTTGCTGATGATCCGCGAGACCTAGGGTTTCGAAGTAACAAGCGGCGCAATCCGGGTGATCTATCGCAGACAAACAACAAGCACACAATAAGTACTCATCTAATGCACAGGTAAAACTCGAACAAGAGAACGAACCAGAAAGTTCAACTTAAGAACTCTGGTTGCAAAGAAAGAAAGAACCGAACAGACGACGGAAAAACAAACGGCGGAAGAAAACAACTCGGTTCTAGCAAGTTGAAACTAGGTCAAATTTTACTGTAGCAAAGGCTTGTTCAAGTTAATTAGACAGAACGGTGGTTTCGAGACGAAACTCCAGGCGCTTGAATCACCTGATTCCGATAAACGAGCGGGAAGAAAGACTAGAACGAAGATCGGATCTGAGATCACGATCGCGGAATAAATCCGACGAAAAGAAAGAGACGAACGGTTAAACGAACGGGCGTCGTTAACCGGGAAAAATCGGTGATCACGTTCGTTGAGACGAACGGTCCGAAAGAAGAACGAAAACCGATCTAGGGTTTTCGGAAAAGAAACCGAAAAGAAAACAAAAAAGAAACGGAACGGTTCTTTTAAGAAAAACCGAACCGGGGAAAGAAAAAGAGGCACGGCGCGGGGCTACCTCCGGCGAGGCTCCGGCGAGGGGCTCCGGCGGCGGCGGCGCGGCTAAGGCGGCTATAGGCGGCGGCGGGGCTGCGGCTTGGGCGCGGGTGGCGGCGGCGGCTTGGGGAGGAGAGGGGGGAGGGGGTGTTGGTATTTATATAGGATGGGGGGGGGCTAGAGACTTGGGGAAGGGGGCAAGGGGTGGCGGCGGCGGCTGGAGTCCCGCTGGGACTCGGCCTGGCGGCGGGGCTGGCGGCTGGCGCGCGCGGCTGGGCCGGCCTTGGCCCAGGCGGCGGGGCCTGCGGGGATTTTTTTTGAAACGGTTACGCGCGCAGAAAAACAAAAGAAAGAAAAGCTAAACGAACTCCAAAATTCCTAAAGTAAATTTTCCCCGACTCCTAAAAATGAGCCGAACAAAATGAACTTTACTCCGGACCTAGAATGCATTTTTTTGAAAACACGCATCTTTCCCTATCCAAATAAAAAGCAAACAAAACTCCGGCAAAACCAAAATTTGATTTATTCATTAAATCTTCATTTTTCCTAAATTTGGGAAGGTCATATTATTCCCTCTCTTATATTTTTGATATTGGAAAAATAATTGAAGATGAAATAAATAAATCAAATGATCCTCTTTCCAAAATTTGAGAAAACTCTCAATTATGAAAATAACGAAATCTCCAACTCTCTCCGTGGGTCCTTGAGTTGCGTGAAATTTCCAGGATCAACCAAAATGCATGAAAATATGATATGCATGATGATCTAGTGTATAACATTCCAAATTGCAAATTTGGGATGTTACAATTTCAAACACCAGGGCACCGTTGATTGCCGACAAAACATTGAGATGCCTGGTTTTTAAATTCTAGTAAATCCAAAACTCGTCTGAAATTCATGAAACTTGGCATGCTATCATGGAATGGCACATGATGTGGTATTTTTCGTGTCCATTTTGAGAGAAGGCGCACTCGAATAATGACAGCGAACAAAGGCATTTTGAAAAAATAGCTGCCACTTTAATATCTCAAACGTTTGTATAATTCAAACCGTGTGTGTTCTGTTAACCATTCACGTGACGCCACGTGTCTTGGTTTTAATGGCTGTAGGAGGGGCCGTGCGGACAACTGCTTGACCTTGACTGAACGGGAGGCATGTGAGCGCAGTCCGATGCGCAGGCTGACCAAGAGGCGTGCAAGCTGTCCTCCAATGCGCAGGCTCATCGGGAAGCATGCGAGTTGTACGCTGCGCAGGCTCACTGGGAAGCGAGCCCTTTGACTTCCATGGCCGCTCGCCTTCCTCTCCATTAATGGCGCCCGAGCCGCTGTTTAATACGGGCGGCCTTACTGTTCGCCTCCCATTCCCCTCCCCCCCGCAGACCTCCACTGCCATGGCGCAGAATGATCATCTGCCACTAGTCTTCAAGTTTGGTGAAGTCGACTCCGAGCCGGAGGAGATAGAAAATAAGGAGGAATGGGGCCTCATGGACATGTCCTAGAACGAGCCGGCCGCAGCGGTTGCTGCCCCCGCTCCCGTCCTAGCTCCCATCCCCGCGACCGTGCCAGTGACCATCCCCGTAGCATTGACGGGCTGGTCGCCCAGCACTATCGCAGAGCTGGAAGCCGCGGGCGTCAGCAAGGTCTCCGCGGACCCGCGCGAGCTTGTGTACATGCCAGCGCCAGCGCCCGTGCGCGTGCGCGCCGCTCCACCCACCGTGGCGCCAGCCCCCGTGCGTTTGGCTGCACCCGCCGCGCCCGTGCGCGCCCCTCCATCCACCGCGGCACCGGTCCCATGCGTTTGGCTGCACCCGCCGTGCCCGTGCCTGTGCTCGTGCCCCCCCTCAGCGGCATGGGACGCTGCCGTCGACCGCTACCTCTCAGTGGCGCCAGTTGCTGTCCTCTCGTGCCCCGCCCGTCGATCGCGCAACGACATGATGTTTGATTTACAAGTGAAGAACATTTTGTGCTTCCTTGAAGACTTCAACAACGGCGTCCCGAAGGATGAAAATGACAACGATGGCGCGGCACGCCGCCTCCGCCGCCACCGGAAATAGTTTTTTTGGGGTTTAATACTGTATCTTGAATTCTCGATCATATGAATATAAATTTTCACAGTGTGACTGAATGAAAGATATGGTTTGAACGAACTTGCATTTTTCTCTCTTAGTGTACAGACTTATCAAACAATTTTCTTTTGAAAAAAAGTCAACAGTTTTAAATATAAAACACTCATCGCAAACATTTGTTAGAACACCCGTATGCAAACCGACAGCTTCCCCAGGAAGCCAAGGGAAAATGTGCCGAGCAGGATTTTTGCATCCCTTTAATGCAAAAGGTTGTTTTGCATGACCCATGTGCAATCGCATACAAACAATTGGGTAAGATTTGCATATCTGTCATTTTGGGTATGTTGCCATTTCTCAAACTAGAAATATTGACATTTGTTTATCTAGTAACATTGCCATTTGTCAACCTTGTAACACTGCGATTTGTCAAAATATGCAGCCACAAATCACTAGCACTATCTAATTTTTGCAACTAAAATCACTAGCACTGTTCATATGGACACCACTAGCAGGCGTGAGTTCATGGACGCATATGCAAATGTACCATTTATTACATACAACAAGTCATCAACCCACAACAACAATGAGGATACACGTTGGATTATAGATCATTTCCAACAAAACATTCTAGTAAAGTTTTTCTCGCACAACAAATAACAAAGCGATGAAATGAACTTCAGCTCAACCACTCGTCGGCGTTGGAAACGCTTGCTTTGAACCAGAAGTGATTCTCTAGGAAGGGCCAGCTACTGTCAATCTCGAGACCAACGCATGACTAATCATCGAGGCTGAAGCGGCCTATGTCAGGACCCATATTGGGATGGTAGGGAAGCATAGTAATGTCCAAGGTATAAATACAATTGCTTCTCATAAATGGTAGTAACGTTGTGTCAACAGCAGCTGGATCGCCTTCCACCATCATTGGATAGTTTTGTCCAAGGAAGAGCGAGTTTCCTCCAAGACTTTCAATACTGAACCAGGGAGAAGGTGTTGGCACTAGTACACTAGTATCCATCCCGAATACCCTGCAACAGATGTTGGAATAGGTCCGAAGAGTGCGACCATACGAGAAAACACCTGCTTCCTTAGTAACATCAGCAGTGCCCCGTATACAGACAAGAAGAGGTGATCCATCGGAATAAGTTACCAGGCGCCACTGAGTATATGGGTCCTGCTCGTCCTCATGCTCGTGAATAAAATTTTCAAGTATAGGTGGTGGAATGTTCACAGGACCTTGGAAACACAAGAAGATTAATTAGTAAAGGGAAACTAGCTAACCCGCATGCATGTGGATGAAACAATTATAATTATGGTGGAAGACAAACGTACCAAAATCATAAGGATTCCATGCAAAAACAGTGCCACGAGTTGTGGAAGCAAACACAAGACCCTCGTATTGAATTGCATCACAGTACTCATCTGTGTATAGAAACTAATTTTTGAGCAATATCCATCGAGTCGAACCATGAAGGACAGCAACAAGCTTGTCGAAGCTAGCGACAACATAAGCATTCCTATAACCCCAAGAGCGGCTGGGAACTCGACAAATTTCTATCTTCCGTAGACGACATTCAGCCTGATCGTATTTGAACTCACGTAGAATACCGGTGTACTCAACCTCTGGGCAGTTGTCTGAGATTTTTCAAAGTGGAACCCGGTGACGAGTGTACACATTCACAAGTTCCCACTCGCAATTGTACCAAATAAAAACAACCCAATCTCCATTTGTGCCTTCCCAAGCCTTGCCCTCAAGCGATGGCATCTTAACATCATACGTATCATTATCAAGCGGCATCAACTTACACAAGGCGAGGCTTCCCTCGTCTCCGCGCCAGTCAGCAGGGTCACGGCGAAGAAGATAGGGGAGATCAAACTGCTCCTGGACCCTTGGGTTCCTTGTAATGATGTTATTAGTTGAGTCGAGAATGATCTTGAACGAACCTGCCATGCTAGCCGAGGTGATGGCGTCGCACCGGTCAATGAGTTCCTCCACCGCGTCATCATTCAGATCGGGGCAAGAATAACAGGGTCATTTCCGGCTTGTTCCCTCCATGGAGAAGACGATCAAACAATGGCAGAAGGAAGGGTGAAGGCAAATGGAGGAGGGGGGAAGAGCTAGCGTGTGACAACAGTTCCAAATCGAGAGGGCAAGGTGAAGAGTCGATGGACGGTTGCCACGGTACACGAAGAGGCGCCTGTGGAGTGAACGGTTTCCACAAAGGTCACACACTGACGACAAGGGCCGAGTGAACCGCATGCAATCCCATCTGACAACACACACGTCTTGTCAAGTTGAACCGTTGTTGTTCTCTTGTGTCAACGCAAACAGTTCATCCGAGTGAACCGCATGCCATATATCGCACACACCTTGATCTGGCTGACCGTTTATTTTGTGTTGCCTAATCACAAACAGTTCATTCGAGTGAACCGCATGCCGTATATCGCACACACCTTCATCTTGCTGCCCGTTTCTTTTGTGTTCCTAATCACAAACAGTTCATCCGAGTGAACCGTATGCTGTGTATCGCACACGCCTTCATCTGGCTGCTCGTTTCTTTTGTTCCTCCTCATCACAAATAGTTAATTGAACTGAACCGTATGCCCTTCATGGCACATGCAACTAAAATATGAACCGTGTTTGATGCATCCTCCATTGCAAACGTTTTCACCTTTTTTGACGGTTTTCATACATCACCGTTTGCGATTATTGCATCGCACACAGTTTCTCGAAGGGTCTCTCATCGTAGTGTCGTGTTAGCAGCATCCTACAGTAGTGCATTTTACTTGACCATGACGAACCTACGAACTATGAGGAAGCGATGATGAGCCCAGATTCCGCGAAATGGCTTGAGGCCATGAAATCTGAGATGGGGTCCATGTATGAGAACAAAGTATGGACTTTGGTTGACCTGCCCGATGATCGGCAAGCCATAGATAATAAATGGATCTTTAAGAAGAAGACTGATGCTGACGGTAATGTTACTGTCTACAAAGCTCGACTTGTTGCGAGAGGTTTTCGACAAGTTCAAGGAGTTGACTACGATCAGACTTTCTCACCCGTAGCGATGCTTAAGTCCGTCCAAATCATGTTAGCAATTTCCGCATTTTATGATTATGAAATTTGGCAAATGGATGTCAAAACTGCATCCCTTAATGGATATCTTAAAGAAGAGTTGTATATGATACAACCAGAAGGTTTTGTCGATCCAAAAGGTGCTAACAAAGTGTGCAAGCTCCAGCGATCCATTTATGGACTGGTGCAAGCATCTCAGAGTTGGAATATATACTTTGATAGTGTGATCAAAGCATATGGTTTTATACAGACTTTTGGAGAAGCCCGCATTTACAAGAAAGTGAGTGGGAGCTCTATAGCATTTATGATATTATATGTGAATGACATATTGTTGATCAGAAATAATACTGAATTTCTGAATAGCATAAAAGGATACTTGAATAAGAATTTTTCAATGAAAGACCTTAGTGAAGCTGCTTACATATTGGGCATCAATATCTATAGAGATAGATCAAGACACTTAATTGGACTTTCACAAAGCACATACCTTGATAAAGTTTTGAAGGAGTTCAAAATGGATCAAGCAAAGAAAGGGTTCTTGCCTGTGTTGCAAGGTGTGAAGTTGAGTAAGACTCAATGCCCGACCACTTCAGAAGACAGAGAGAAAATGAAGGTCATTCCCTATGCTTCAGCCATAGGTTCTATCATGTATGCAATGCTGTGTACCAAACCTGATGTGTGCCTTGCTATTAGTTTAGCAGGGAGGTACCAAAGTAATCGAGGAGTGGATCACTGGACAGTGGTCAAGAACATCCTGAAATACCTGAAAAGGACCAAGGATATGTTTCTCGTTTATGGAGGTGACAAAGAGCTTGTCGTTAATGGTTACGTCGATGCAAGCTTTGACACTGATCCGGATGACTCTAAGTCACAAACTGGATACGTGTTTATATTAAATGGTGGAGCTGTCAGTAGGTGCAGTTCCAAGCAGAGCGTCGTGGCAGGATCTACGTGTGAAGCGGAGTACATAGCTGCTTTGGAAGCAGAAAATGAAGGAGTCTGGATGAAGGAGTTCATATCTGATCTAGGTGTCATACCTAGTGCATCGGGTCCAATGAAAATCTTTTGTGACAATACTGGTGCAATTGCCTTGGCAAAGGAACCCAAATTTCACAAGAGAACCAAGCACATCAAGAGACGCTTCAATTCCATCCGCGATCAAGTCAAGGAGGGAGAGATAGATTTGCAAGATACATATAGATCTGAATGTTGCAGACCCTTTGACTAAGCCTCTATCACGAGCAAAACATGATCAACACCAAGACTCCATGGGTGTGAGAATCATTACTATGTAATCTAGATTGTTGACTCTAGTGCAAGTGGGAGACTGAAGGAAATATGCCCTAGAGGCAATAATAAAGTTGTTATTTATATTTCCTTATATCATGATAAATGTTTATTATTCATGCTAGAATTGTATTAACGGAAATTAGTACAGGTGTGAATACATAGACAAACAGAGTGTCCCTAGTATGCCTCTACTAGACTAGCTCGTTAATCAAAGATGGTTAAGTTTCCTAGCCATAGACATGTGTTGTCATTTGATGAACAGAATCACATTATTAGAGAATGATGTGATGGACAAGACCCATCCGTTAGCTTAGCACTATGATTGTTTAGTTTATTGCTATTGCTATCTTCATGACTTATACATGTTCCTATGACTATGAGATTATGCAACTCCCAAATACCGGAGGAACACTTAGCGTGCTATTAAACGTCACAACGTAACTGGGTGATTATAAAGATTCTCTACAGGTGTCTCCGATGGTGTTTGTTGAGTTGGCATAGATCGAGATTAGGGTTTGTCACTCCGATTGTCGGAGAGGTATCTCTGGGCCCTCTCGGTAATGCACATCACTATAAGCCTTGCAAGCAATGTGACTAATGAGTTAGTTGTGGGATGATGCACTACAGAACGAGTAAAGAGACTTGCCGGTAACGAGATTGAACTAGGTATGATGATACCGACGATCGAATCTTGGGCAAGTAACATACCGATGACAAAAGGAACAACGTATGTTGTTATGCGGTTTGACCGATAAAGATCTTTGTGGAATATGTAGGAACCAATATGAGCATCTAGGTTCCGCTGTTGGTTATTGACTGGAGAAGTGTATCGGTCATGTCCACATAGTTCTTGAACCCGTAGGGTCTGCACGCTTAACGTTCGATGATGATTGGTATTATGAGTTTATGTGATTTGATTTACTGAAGGTTTTTTGGAGTCCCGGATGAGATCACGAACATGATGAGGAGTCTCGAAATGGCTGAGGCATAAAGACTGATATATTGGACCATGTTGTTCGGACACCCGAAGTGTTCCGGAGAGTTTTGGATAAAACCGGAGTGTGGGAGGGTTACTGGAACCACCCCCCGGGAAGTTAATGGGCCACCATGGGCCTTAGAGGAGAGAGGGCCGGCTAGGAGGTGGCGCGCGCCCCCCAGTCCGAATTGGACAAGGGGTGGGGGAGGCGCCCCCCTCCTTCCTTCTCTCCCCTTCCTCCTTCCTTCCCCTCCTTGTTGGACTAGGAAAGGGGGGAACCTACTACTAGTAGGAGTCCCCCCTGGGCGTGCCTAATACGTCTCCAACGTATCTATAATTTTTGATTGCTCCATGCTATATTATCTACTATTTTGGATGTTTATGAGCTTTATGATACACTTTTATATCATTTTTGGGACTAACCTATTAACCCAGAGCCCAGCGCCAGTTTCTGTTTTTACCTTGTTTTAGGGTTTTGAACAAAAGGAAAATCAAACGGAGTCCAATTGACCTGAAACTTCACGGAACTCATTTTTGGAAGGAAAGAAGCCCAGAAGACTTGAAGTGCACGTAAGGGAAGCTTCGAGGAGGCCACGAGGTAGGGGGCGCGCCCACCCCCCTAGGGCGCGCCCTCCACCCTCGTGGGCCCCTCGTGCCCCCCCCGACGTACTTCTTCCGCCTATATATCTCCATATACCCTAAAACAATCCGAGAGCACAATAGATCGGGAGTTCCACCGCCAGAAGCCTCCGTAGCCACCAAAAGCCAATCTAGACCCGTTCCGGCACCCTGCCGGAGGGGGAATCCCTCTCCGGTGGCCATCTTCATCATCTCGGTGCTCTCCATGATGAGGAGGGAGTAGTTCTCCATCGGGGCTGAGGGTATGTACCAGTAGCTATGTGTTTGATCTCTCTCTCTCTCTCTCGTGTTCTTGAGGTGATACAATCTTGATGTATCGCGAGCTTTGCTATTATAGTTGGATCCTATGATGTTTTCTCCCCCCTCTACTCTCTTGTAATGGATTGAGTTTCCCCTTTGAAGTTATCTTATCGGATTGAGTCTTTAAAGATTGGAGAACACTTGATGTATGTCTTGCCGTGCATATCTGTGGTGGCAATGGGATACCACGTGATTCACTTGATGTATGTTTTGGTGATCAACTTGTGGGTTCCGCCCATGAACCTATGCATAGGAGTTGGCACACGTTTTCTTCGTGATTCTCCGGTAGAAACTTTGGGGCACTCTTTGAGGTTCTATGTGTTGGTTGAATAGATGAATCTGAGATTGTGTGATGCATATCATATAATCATACCCATGGATACTTGAGGTGACATTGGAGTATCTAGGTGACATTAGGGTTTTGATTGATTTGTGTCTTAAGGTGTTATTCTAGTACGAACTCTAGGGCTGTTTGTGACACCTATAGGAATAGCCCAACGGATTGATTGGAAAGAATAACTTTGAGGTGGTTTCGTACCCTACCATAATCTCTTCGTTCGTTCTCCGCTATTAGTGACTTTGGAGTGACTCTTTGTTGCATGTTGAGGGATAGTTATGTGATCCAATTATGTTATTATTGTTGAGAGGACTTGCACTAGTGAAAGTATGAACCCTAGGCCTTGTTTCCTAGCATTGCAATACTGTTTACACTCACTTCTATCATTAGTTACCTTGCTGTTTATATATTTTCCGATTACAAATACCTTTATCTACCATCCATATACCACTTGTTTCACCATCTCTTCGCCCAACCAGTGCACCTATACAATTTACCATTGTATTGGGTGTGTTGGGGACACAAGAGACTCTTCGTTATTTGGTTGCACGGTTGCTTGAGAGAGACCATTTTCATCCTATGCCTCCTACGGATTGATAAACCTTAGGTCATCCACTTGAGGGAAATTTGCTACTGTCCTACAAACCTCTGCACTTGGAGGCCCAACAACGTCTACAAGAAGAAGGTTGTGTAGTAGACATCAAGCTCTTTTCTGGCGCCGTTGCCGGGGAGGTTAGCGCTTGAAGGTATATCTTTAGATCTTGCAATCGAATCTTTTTGTTTCTTGTTTTATCACTAGTTTAGTTTATAAAAGAAAATTACAAAATAATGGAATTAAGTTTGCCTCATACGCTTCATCTTTTTAATATGTTTCTTGAGTATGATGGAAAGGAAAATTGTGCCAAAGTCTTAGAAGAAGAATGCATTAAAATGTTTGGCACTAAATATTTGAATGATGAGCATGATTGCAATGTTGTTAGTATGAATTCCTTGAATATCCATGATGCTAATGATATGCAAAGCCACAAGCTTGGGGAAGCTATGTTTGATGAAGATGATATTTTTTGTCCCCCAAGTTTTGATGAGCAAATTTATTATGATGATAGCATGCCTTCTATTTATGATGATTATATTGATGAAAGTGGATTTGGAGAGGTCATGACTTTATTTGGTGATGAATCCACTATTCCAGAAGAGGTTCCAATTGATTATGAGTACAAAGTTGCTATCTATGATGATTATTGTGATGACTTGTATGCTATAAAGAATAATGATATCCATGAAACGTTTCATCATGATTTTAGTTTTCAATTGGATTATGCCTCACATGATAATTATTTTGTTGAGTTTACTCCCACTATTATTCATGAGAAGAATTTTTCTTGTGTGGAGAGTTATAAAATTTCTATGCTTGTAGATCATGAAAAGAATGCTTTAGGTTCTGGTTATATTGTTGAATTCATTCATGATGCTACTGAAAATTATTATGAGGTAGGAACTTATGCTTGTAGGAATTGCAATAATATCAAGTTTCCTCTCTATGTGCTTAAAGTTTTGAAGTTATGCTTGTTTTGCCTTCCTATGCTAGTTGATTATTGTTCCCATAAGTTGTTTGCTCACAAAATCCCTATGCATAGGAAGTGGGTTAGACTTAAATGTGCTAGTAATATTCTTCATGATGCTCTCTTTATGTTTCAATTCTTATCTTTTATGTGAGCATCATTGAAATCATCATGCCTAGCTAGGGGCGTTAAACGATAGCGCTTGTTGGGAGGCAACCCAATTTTATTTTTGTTCCTTGCTTTTTGCTACTATTTAGTAATAAATAATTTATCTAGCCTCTGTTATGGTTGAGTTTTTATGTTTTAATTAGTTTTTCTGCCAAGTAGAACCTTTGGTAAGACTTGGGTGAAGTCTTTATGATCATACTGTAAAAAACAGAAACTTTAGTGCTCATGAGAATTGCTTCCATTTTTATTTGGAGAGTGATATTTAGTTAATTCTTTTTTCAGATGATTAATATATAAATTACTCAGGTCCAGCAATTTATTTTATAATTTTTGGGGTTCCATAAGTTTGTGTTAGTTACAGATTACTACAGACTGTTCTGTTTTTGACAGATTCTGTTTTTCGTGTGTTGTTTGCTTATTTTGATGAATCTATGGCTAGTAAAATAGTTTATAAACCATAGATAAGTTGGAATACAGTAGGTTTAACACCAATATAAATAAATAATGATTTCATTATAGTACCTTGAAGTGGTGTTTTGCTTTCTTTCGCTAACGGAGCTCACGAGTTTTCTACTTTAAGTTTTGTGTTGTGAAGTTTTCAAGTTTTGGGTAAAGATTCGATGGATTATGGAATAAGAAGTGGCAAGAGCCTAAGCTTGGGGATGCCCAAGGCACCCCAAGGTAATATTCAAGGACAACCAAAAGCCTAAGCTTGGGGATGCCCCAGAACGCATCCCCTCTTTCGTCTTCGTTCATCGGTAACTTTACTTGGAGCTATATTTTTATTCGCCACATGATATGTGTTTTGCTTGGAGCGTCAATTTATTTTATTTAGTTTTGCTTGATGTTTGAATAAAATACCAATATCTGAAATTATTAAATGTTAGAGAGTCTTCACATAGTTGCATAATTATTTAACTACTCATTGATCTTCACTTATATATTTCGGAGTAGTTTGTCATTCGCTCTAGCGCTTCACTTATATATTTTAGAGCATGGTGGTAGTTTTATTTTGAAGAAATAGATGAACTCTCATGCTTCACTTATATTATTATGAGAGTCTTAAATAGCATGATAATTTTCTTAAATAATCCTAATATGCTAGGCACCTAAGAATAGTAAAAACTTTCTTATGAGTGTGTTGAATACTAAGAGAAGTTTGATGCTTGATGATTGTTTTGAGATATGGAGGTAATAATATCAAAGTCGTGCTAGTTGAGTAGTTGTGAATTTGAGAAATGCTTGTGTTGAAGTTTGCAAGTCCCGTAGCATGCACGTATGGTGAACGTTGTGTAACAAATTTGAAACATGAGGTGTTATTTGATTGTCCTCCTTATGAGTGGCGGTCGGGGACGAGCAATTGTCTTTTCCTACCAATCTATCCCCCTAGGAGCATGCGCGTAGTGCCAAGGTTTTTGATGACTTGTAGATTTTTGCAATAAGTATGTGAGTTCTTTATGACTAATGTTGAGTCCATGGATTATACTCACTCTTACCCTTCCATCATTGCTAGCCTCTTCGGTACCGTGCATTGCCCTTTCTCACATTGAGAGTTGGTGCAAACTTTGCCGGTGCATCCAAACCCCGTGATATGATACGCTCTTTCACACATAAACCTCCTTATATCTTCCTCAAAACAGCCACCATACCTACCTATTATGGCATTTCCATAGCCATTCCGAGATATATTGCCATGCAACTTTCCACCGTTCCGTTTATCATGACACATTCATCATTGTCATATTGCTTAGCATGATCATGTAGTTGACATAGTATTTGTGGCAAAGCCACCGTTCATAATTCTTTCATACATGTCACTCTTGATTCATTGCATATCCCGGTACACCGCTGGAGGCATTCATATAGAGTCATCTTTTGTTCTAGTATCGAGTTCTAATCATTGAGTTGTAAATAAATAGAAGTGTGATGATCATCATTTTCTAGAGCATTGTCCCAAGTGAGGAATAAAAAAAATAAAAAAAGAGAAGGCCCAAAAAAAAGAGAAAGGCCATAAAAAAAGAGAAGGCCAAAAAAATGAGAGAAAAATAGAGAAGGGACAATGCTACTATCCTTTGCCACACTTGTGCTTCAAAGTAGCACCATAATCTTCATGATAGAGAGTCTGTTGTTTTGTCACTTTCAGATACTAGTGGGAATTTTCATTATAGAACTTGGCCTGTATATTCCAACAATGGGCCTCCTCAAGTGCCCTAGGTCTTCGTGAGCAAGCAAGTTGGATGCACACCCACTTAGTTTCTTTTGTTGAGCTTTCATACATTTATAGCTCTAGTGCATCCGTTGCATGGCAATCCCTACTCCTTGCATTAACATCAATCGGTGGGCATCTCCATAGCACATTGATTAGCCTCGTTGATGTGAGACTTTCTCCTTTTTGTCTTCTCCACAAAACCCCCATCATCACATTCTATTCCACCCATAGTGCTATGTCCATGGCTCGTGCTCATGTATTGCGTGAAGGTTTATGAGTTTGAGATTACTAAAGTATGAAACAATTTCTTGGCTTGTCATCGGGGTTGTGCATGATGAGAACATTCTTGTGTGACGAAAATGGAGCATGACTAAACTATATGATTTTGTAGGGATAGCTTTCTTTGGCCATGTTATTTTGAGAAGACATGATTGCTTAGTTAGTATGCTTGAAGTATTATTATTTTTATGTCAATATTAAACTTTTGTCTTGAATCTTTCGGATCTGAATATTCATGCCACAGTTAAGAAGAATTACATTGAAATTATGCCAAGTAGCATTCCACATCAAAAAGTCTGTTTTTATCATTTACCTACTCGAGGACGAGCAGGAATTAAGCTTGGGGATGCTGATACGTCTCCAATGTATCTATAATTTTTGATTGCTCCATGCTATATTTCTACTATTTTGGATGTTTATGGGCTTTATTATACACTTTTATATCATTTTTGGGACTAACCTATTAACCCAGAGCCCAGTGCCAGCTTCTATTTTTACCTTGTTTTAGGGTTTCGAAGAAAAGGAAAATCAAACGGAGTCCAATTGACCTGAAACTTCATGGAACTCATTTTTGGAAGGAAAGAAGCCCAGAAGACTTGAAGTGCACGTATGGGATGCTTCGAGGAGGCCACGAGGTAGGGGGCGCGCCCACCCCCTAGGGCGCGCCCTCCACCCTCGTGGGCCCCTCGTGGCCCCCCTGACATACTTCTTCCGCCTATATATCTCCATATACCCTAAAACGATCCGAGAGCACAAAGATCGGGAGTTCCGCCGCCAGAAGCCTCTGTAGCCACCAAAAGCCAATCTAGACCTGTTCCGGCACCCTGCCAAAGGGGGAATCCCTCTCCGGTGGCCATCTTCATTATCCCGGTGCTCTCCATGACGAGGAGGGAGTAGTTCTCCCTCGGGGGTGAGGGTATGTACCAGTAGCTATGTGTTTGATCTCTCTCTCTCTCTCTCTCTCGTGTTCTTGAGGTGATACGATCTTGATGTATCGCAAGCTTTGCTATTATAGTTGGATCCTATGATGTTTTCTCCCCCCTCTACTCTCTTGTAATGGATTGAGTTTCCCCTTTGAAGTTATCTTATCGGATTGAGTCTTTAAAGATTTGAGAACACTTGATGTATGTCTTGCCGTGCGTATCTGTGGTGACAATGGAATACCACGTGATTCACTTGATGTATGTTTTGGTGATCAACTTGCGGGTTCTGCCCATGAACCTATGCATAGGGGTTGGCACACGTTTTCATCATGATTCTCCGGTAGAAACTTTGGGGCACTCTTTGACGTTCTATGTGTTGGTTGAATAGATGAATCTGAGATTGTGTAATGCATATCGTATAATCATACCCACGGATACTTGAGGTGACATTGGAGTATCTAGGTGACATTAGGGTTTTGATTGATTTGTGTCTTAAGGTGTTATTCTAGTACGAACTCTAGGGCTGTTTGTGACACTGTAAGTGCATCTAGTGCCACCCCTAGTTGGTTTTGGAGTATTGACAGCAAACCTAGTTGAGGGACTAATGTGTTTGTGAGAATTGCAGGAAAACACAGGTAGAAGTCCCTCATTGATTCGGTTTTACTACCAGAGATGACCCCTAAAAATGTACGAAGACATTGAAGACAATGGTGGTTTATGAAGATATTCATATTGAACACAATGACATGAGAAGACTCCCTATGAAGCTTATGGAACTCGAAGACTTAGATCCTTTGTAGTTTTATATCATTTATGTTGTGTCATAGGAATCACCGTACTGTTAAGTGGGGTCCAAGAGAACCAGTCAGAATGACTGAAGTGATGCCTAATTCAAATCCTATGTCTTCGAGCGAAGACTTTGAGAGAAAATCTTGTCCAGAGTCAGACAAGTCAGCTTTACTTGTAGCCCAAGTAAAGTTGCCGTGTGAGTTCAAAATTCGACCGTTGGTACACGTGTCAGTTCCTTAGTGACCCAGGGTCATTTCGGACAGATCAGGTCGGGTTGCCAAGTGGCTATAAATAGTCCACCCCCACAACCATAAACGGTTGGCTGCTCAGATTTCAGTGCACGGCTTTTGTCGTTTGAGAGCAACCCACCTCGAAGCCTTTGAAAGAAAAATTCCTAGTGAGGAGAAAAGCCCTAACCACCCAGAGCCAGAGTAAATTGGGCATCACTTAAGTCTTCGTGTCTGTGTGATCTGAAGACTTATTACACTTGAGGACTGTGCATCCTCCAGACGGTTAGGCGTCGCGTTCTGAGCATCCAAGAGAAATTGTGGATTGCCGGTGAACGAAGTCTGTGAAGGTTTGGGAGTCTACCTTGAAGACTTACCAGAGTGATTGGGCGAGGTCTGTGTGACCTTAGCTCAAGGAGAAAACGGTGAGGACTGGGTGTCTTGGACTAAGTGTCCTTGACTGGGTGTCCGGGACTGTGTGTCCTTTGGTTTAAATACCTAGCCGCTCCAACCAGACATACAGTTGTCACAGCAACTGGAACTGGTCCAACAAATCATTGTCTTCAACGTGTCACTGGTTTCATCTTCACTTCCTTTTACTTACAGTTATTCATTGTGAAGCCATTGCATGCTTGCTTTATCTTTTGTCTTCACAACATGAATATATGATCTGTTTGGCTTCATAACTTCTTCCTACCTGATCCTTATTACACTGAAGCTGTTTGTCATTGCGCTTTCACTCTATTGAATACATGACCATGGCTGGCCTAGTGTAATCTAACTTCCGCTGCATAGTAATAGGCATAATCTTCACTGTTTGTCTTCATAACTCTCACATTTTGAAGACTTTCATAAAAATCACCTATTCACCCCCCCTAGTCGATATAACGCACTTTCAGACACCTATAGGAATAGCCCAACGGATTGATTGGAAAGAATAACTTTGAGGTGGTTTCGTACCCTACCATAATCTCTTCGTTCGTTCTCCGCTATTAGTGACTTTGGAGTGACTCTTTGTTGCATGTTGAGGGATAGTTATGTGATCCAATTATGCTATTATTGTTGAGAGGACTTGTACTAGTGAAAGTATGAACCCTAGGCCTTGTTTCCTAGCATTGCAATACTGTTTACGCTCACTTTTATCATTAGTTACCTTGCTGTTTATATATTTTCAGATTACAAATACCTTTATCTACCATCCATATACCACTTGTTTCACCATCTCTTCGCCGAACTAGTGCACCTATACAATTTACCATTGTATTGGGTGTGTTGGGGACACAAGAGACTCTTTGTTATTTGGTTGCAGGGTTGATTGAGAGAGACCATTTTCATCCTACGCCTCCTACAAATTGATAAACCGTAGGTCATCCACTTGAGGGAAATTTGCTACTGTCCTACAAACCTCTGCACTTGGAGGCCCAACAACGTCTACAAGAAGAAGGTTGTGTAGTAGACATCAGCGCCCCTTGAGGCCGGCCGGCCCCCTCCTCCCCTCCTTTATATATGGGGGAGGGGGGCACCCCATAGACACACAAGTTGATTTCTTAGTCGTGTGCGGTGCCCCCTCCACAGTTTTCCACCTCGGTCATATTGTCGTAGTGCTTAGGCGAAGCCCTGCGTCGGTAACTTCATCATCACCGTCACCACGCCGTCGTGCTGATGAAACTCTCCCTTGGCCTCAGTTGGATCTAGAGTTCGAGGGACGTCACCGAGCTGAATGTGTATAGATCGCGGAGGTGCTGGTACTTGATCGGTTGGATCGCGAAGACGTTCGACTACATCAACCGCGTTACTAAACGCTTCCGCTTTCGGTCTACGAGGGTACGTGGAGACACTCTCCCTGCTCGTTGCTATGCTTCTCCTAGATAGATCTTGCGTGATTGTAGGAAAATTTTGAAATACTACGTTCCCCAACACTTCCATTGTACATGCAAGGGATTTGAGTGAACAGAGAGATAGATTCAGAGATGGAACACTTAGAAACAGGGGAAGCTTAGCATGTCAAAGGGATTTACTAAAAGAATGCTTGCTAGAATTTAGGAGATTACAAGTAAGCTTATGCCAGCCAGCGGCTAGGGTTCAAGTCAAATACTCCCTCCGTTTCTAAATATTTGTCTTTCTAGAGATTTCAACAAATGACCACATACAGAGTAAAATGAGTGAATATATGTCTATATACATCCGTATGTGATAGTCCATTTGAAATCTCTAAAAAGACAAATATTTAGGAACATAGGGAGTACACGAGATAAGATAGCCAGCATCAGGAACGGCCCAAGAAAGGAGACAAACAATACTACCAACCACAGGGAGACCCTCAGAGGGAGAATTGAACTGCAAAAATGTCTTATATTTTGATATGAAGGAATACCATCGGATCCAAGATAGACGGTGCTCAGTCGTCAGCCACAGCGGAGAGGTAAGTGAGCTGCAAGTGAGCAGTGAAAATGTGCAATTCTTCAGAATCTTTAGACTTTAGGAGCTCATCAAGGTTGAGTCCATGTAAAAAAAGTTTGGGTCCTGACAGGCTGCCAACTCGGTCGGCCGGCCTGGGCCAGAGCATGGCCGACTTTTTTTTGGAGGGAAGCTGCAAAGGTTAAGGTCGAGTCGAATTACTATTTGAAGACGGTTTCGTTGTTACCCTCGATTTTCCTTGACCAAACGCAATGTCGTGTGCAGCAGTTATACATAATGTAGTGCCTATAGATTTTCTCAGAAGTCAAACATTACAAAGTTTGACCATATTTATAGAGAAAAATAGGTACATCTAGAATACCAAATGCATATCATTGGATACATCATGAGTTATATTTTCGGAATGTACATGTTTGCTATTGTAGATGTATATAGTTTTTTGTATAAACTTGATCAAAGTTGGCAAAGTTTGATTTTTAGAAAAATCTATAGGCACTACATTGTGGAATGGAGGGAGTACATAAGCCAGAGCAAACCCTGCTCCAATTGCAAGGGTTATTGAAATCCAAAAGACGAGACGGAAGATGGCGGTGAAAGCTGAGACGCACGCGCGTCCGCTCGAGATGGAGGCCATCGAGAGCTGCATTGATCCAGGATTCTGGGATGCCGTCCACTGCCTCAAGCTCGACGTCCTCGGCATTGACGACTCCCCAGTCCCCATCACTGGTGAGCACCCTTTCCACGTTGATTGTCTCAGAATTTTTCGATAGCAGAGATTTAGGGCAGATGGAGGTTATGTATTTCATGCATCGAATTGAAGGTGGTCTTAGCTGTGGGTGCTCCTGGAGTTTTTTTAGATCCGTGCTCCTCCAGTTGGTGGTGCAATGTTTCTTCTTGAAATTGGCTCTGGCCCCGCTTTTTTATAGATAAAGCATCAAACCAAGGTGCACGGTTGAACGATATATACAAGGTAATGAGGAGCCTCTCGTACAAAGCAGATCCGGACATAACCGGACAACATAAACATACACGCCTATGTGGTCGAGAACTAACACAGGAAAACCTGAATACAGTGACACGATATGCCCCAGATAACTAAGCTCCATGACAATGCCCCCAGGAGGGAAAACAACGCTAAGAGTCACCATTGCCGAGTCCGAGACGGACAAGGGTCTTTACCCAGTAAACTAGCACGGAGAGGAGAACCACAACGACGTGCTCAAGAGGAGAGCGGCAACCGCGTGTGTCAGCACCAAAGCGCGGAGCTTTCGCTCAAAAGTTCGCCCGTGCCACAACGAGGCATCCAGGACCACCATGACGAACACAAGCCTCCAGATCTGGATCTCGGCATCGCTACTGCCAACGGCAGAGAACGAGCCTGAGCCGCCCGCCGCTATACCCCTTGCTGCTCACGCAACAAAGAAGCATGATGCCCGCCAAGAGCCAACCATGCGGATCACTACCCGAGGACGCCGCCCCCGGAATCCATCTCTCGAGACACCGTCAATTTCCCACTTCACAACACATCAACCACGGTAGGAAGTGTAGAGTCATTCCATCCACTCATAGCCTGACATGAACCAACGAGTTTGGGTTAGCACCTGCACTGTAGGAAGTGCCCGCGCCTGCGTCTCCAGCCAGTCCCCTTGGACTGGGGGCAACACACCGAGTGGCTGCTGACGGCCTCTGTCGAGCAAGCTCCGCCCTAGTTATTTGACCTTGGCCGTGGCAAGCCCGCACGCCACCAGACCGTGACCATCCGCGCAGATCTGCCCGACAACACAACAGCTTCAGGGGCGCCCGACTCGGATTGACACCACAACTGCATAACATGGAAGGAGAGCACAAGCGCGATGGCAAGACCAACATGAAATGGGCTGCCCCCTACACCATTACGCTGTCGAATGGCATCCACCAAGACATATTGGATCCGCGCTACCCGTCAAAGTCTGTTGACACCAGGGCACATCCGAACGCCATCCCGGATTATGCTGCCACCCAGCCACGACAGTCGTGCCGCCCCATTGCCGTCCAGGAGGCCCCGAGCCACCCTTCCAGATCCAGGAGGCCAGACTTCACTCGGTGGTGGCAGGAGGAGGAGGGGCGTGAGAGGAGGGTTGGGGTGGAGGCGGCGTGCTAGGGTTCCCCCGGTCGCTCGCGGGTGCAGTTGGGAAAGTGCCAGGAACCAATTACACGGTTGTCGGCTCAATGTTTCTTGAAAATAGTTTCTTATATTTTGTGTGCACTCCATAAGGTTTACTTCAAATGTTGCTTTGGATGGTACTCTTCGTGTGTAACTTGCTAGCAAATTTTGTTCCATCCCGTGCTAACATCATTTGTTTATCAAATTATTGTTTTAGCCATGATTGCTCTTTCTGCTTGTACACTTTGTTGTGAACACTCACAAGATTATTTTCTCTATGGGAAACAACTCTTGGGAATCCTGAAAAGAAGTGGAATTCTGATACGTCTCCAACGTATCTATAATTTTTGATTGCTCCATGCTATTATATTATCTATTTTGGATGTTAATGGGCTTATTTTTACACTTTTATATTATTTTTGGGACTAACCTATTAACTGGAGGCCCAGCCCAAATTGCTGTTTTTTTTGCCTATTTTAGTGTTTCGCCGAAAAGGAATATCAAATGGAGTCCAAACGGAATGAAACCTACGGGAGCGTTATTTTTGGAACAAACGTGATCGAGGAGACTTGGAGTGGACGTCAAGAAACAATCGAGGAGGCCATGAGGCAGGGGGCGCGCCCTCCACCCTTGTGGGCCCCTCGTTGCTCCACCGACCTACTTCTTCCTCCTATATATATCCATATACCCCGCAAACATCCAGGAGCACCATGAAACCATATTTCCACCGCCGCAACCTTCTGTACCCAAGAGATCCCATCTTGGGGCCTTTTCCAGAGCTCCGCCGGAGGGGGCATTGATCACGGGGGGCCTCTGCATCAACTCCATGGCCTCTCCGATGATGTGTGAGTAGTTTACTTCAGACCTTCAGGTCCATAGCTAGTAGCTAGATGGCTTCTTCTCTCTCTTTGGATCTCAATACAAAGTTCTCCTCGATTCTCTTGGAGATCTGTTCGATGTAATCTTCTTTTGCGGTGTGTTTGTCGAGATCCGATGAATTGTGGGTTTATGACCAAGTCTATCTATGAACAATATTTGAATCTTCTCTGAATTCTTTTATGTATGATTGGTTTATCTTTGCAAGTCTCTCCAAATTATCAGTTTGGTTTGGCCTACTAGATTGATCTTTCTTGCAATGGGAGAAGTGCTTAGCTTTGGGTTCAATCTTGCGGTGCTCGATCCCAGTGAAACAAAGGGAAATGACACATATTGTATTGTTGCCATCGAGGATAAAAAGATGGGGTTTACATCATATTGCATGAGTTTATCCCTCTACATCATGTCATCTTGCTTAAGGCGTTACTCTGTTCTTATGAACTTAATACTCTAGATGCGTGCTGGATAGCGGTCGATGTGTGGAGTAATAGTAGAAGATGCAGAATCGTTTCGGCCTACTTGTCACGCACGTGATGCCTATATACATGATCATGCCCAGATATTCTCATAATTATTCGCTTTTCTATCAATTGCTCGACAATAATTTGTTCACCCACCGTAATACTTATGCTATCTTGAGAGAAGTCACTAGTGAAACCTATGGCCCCCGGGTCTATTCTCCATCATACAAGTTTCCCATATATTTTATTTGCAATCTTTACTTTCAATCTATATCATAAAAATACCAAAAATATTTATTTTATCATTATCATCTTTATCAGATCTCACTCTTGTAAGTGGCCGTGAAGGGATTGACAACCCCTTGATCGCGTTGGTTGTGAGGTTCTTATTTGTTTGTGTAGGTATGAGGTGACTCGCGCGTGGTCTCCTACTGGATTGATACCTTGGTTCTCAAAAACTGAGGGAAATACTTATGCTGCTTTACTGCATCACCCTTTCCTCTTCAAGGGAAAACCAACGCAGTGCTCAAGAGGTAGCAAGAAGGATTTCTGGCGCCGTTGCCGGGGAGATCTACGCCAAGTCAAGACATACCAAGTACCCATCACAAACTCTTATCCCCCGCATTACATTATTTGCCATTTGCCTCTCGTTTTCCTCTCCCCCACTTCACCCTTGCCATTTTATTCTCCCTTCTTCTGTTCATCTTTTCATTTGCTTTGATGTCTTACTTGGCTCGTTTGCTCGTTTGGTTGGAATAGTTGTTTATTTATTGCTAAACAGAGAACCTAAGATATATGGATCCTCATCCGCTTGCTAATCTTTTTAAGAGATCCAATTATGATGAACCAATTGCTAGTGAGTTTTGTGCACTAGATTATCTTTATGAAGTTTTGCTTGAAATTCGTGAATCTGAAAATTGTGATGAAGTACATTATGTAGTGATTCACGATGGATCTTTGAATAGAAAGCTTGATTTGCAATGATGATAGTATAAATTCTATTAATGTCAATTGTGCTTATAATATGCAAAACCTAAGCTTGGGGATGCTAGTTTTGCTATGTCTACTACTTGTTGCAATGATCATGATTGGGGTGATTCTTCTTTTGATCTTGAAAATTTATTTAAGCTCCATGATGAATATGAGATTGATAATAGTGTTTGCAATATTATTGAAAGTGGGTTTGGAAGAGTGTCAACTTTAGATCCCACATATTTGGAGAATGTTCAATCTTATGAATTTTTTGATAAAAGTGGGTTTGGAGAGGTCATGACTTTAGTTAATGTTAATCCCACTATTTTGGAAGAGTGTCAACTTTGCATGCATGTGGATCGTGTTGAAAATATTTCATGTGATAGCTATTTTGTTGAATTTTCTTATGATCCCACATGCAATTATTATGAAAGAGGAAAATATGGTGGTATAAATTTTCATGTTACTAAATTACCTCTCGTTATGTTGAGATTGCTATTGTTTCTTTCCGCTTCCTTGCATAAGCTAGTTTTTGCTTGCCTTGATAATTTGTTTCCCTATAAGATGCCTATGCATAGGAATTATGTTAGACTTATATGTGTTTGTCACATGTTTTATGATGCTCTCTTTGTGCTTCAATTCTTGTCTTTCATGTGAGCATCGTTGAAATCTTAGGCCTAGCTATAAGGCTTTAAAGAAAAGCGCTTGTTGGGAGACAACCCAATATTTTCCTTGCTGTTATTCAATAAATAATTTATCTAGCCTCTGTTTTGGTTGTGTTTTTGTGTTTAATTAGTGTTTGTGCCAAGTAGAACCGTTGGGAAGACTTGGGGAAAGTCTTTTTGATCTTGCTGTAAAAAACAGAAACTTTAGCGCTCACGAGAATTGCTGCCATTTTTTATTGTAGAGTGATATTTAGTTAATTATTTTTGCAGATGATTACTAGATAAATTCCTCACGTCCAGAAATTTATTTTAGAATTTTTTGTATTCCAGAAGTTTGCGTTAGCTACAGATTACTACAGACTGTTCTATTTTTGACAGATTCTGTTTTTCATGTGTTGTTTGCTTATTTTGATGAATCTATGACTAGTAAAAGAGTTTATAAACCATAGAGAAGTTGGAATACAGTAGGTTTAACACCAATATAAATAAAGAATGATTTCATTACATTATCTTGAAGTGGTGTTTTGTTTTCTTTCGCTAACGGAGCTCACGAGATTTTCTTGTAAAGTTTTGTGTTGTGAAGTTTTCAAGTTTTGGGTAAAGATTCGATGATTTATGGAACAAGGAGTGGCAAGAGCCTAAGATTGGGTATGCCCAAGGCACCCCAAGGTAAATACAAAGACACCAAAAAGCCTAAGCTTGGGGATGCCCCGGAAGGCATTCCCTCTTTTGTCTTCGTTCATCGGTAACTTTACTTGGAGCTATATTTTTATTCGCCACATGATATGTGTTTTGCTTGGAGCGTCTTGTATGATTTGAGTCTTTGCTTTTTAGTTTACCACAATCATCCTTTCTGCACACACCTTTTGAGAGAGACACACATGAATTAGAATTTATTAGAATACTCTATGTGCTTCACTTATATATTTTGAGCTATATAGTTTTTGCTCTAGTGCTTCACTTATATCTTTTGGAGCACGGTGGTGGTTTTATTTTATAGAAATAATTGATCTCTCATGCTTCACTTATACTATTTTGAGAGTCCTTTAGAACAACATGGCAATTTTCTTTTAGGCATAATAAAAACTTTCATATAAGTGCATTGAATACTAAGAGAAGTTTGATACTTGATGATTGTTTTGAGATATGGAGATGGTGATATTAGAGTCATGCTAGTTGAGAAGTTGTGAGTTTGAGAAATACTTGTGTTGAAGTTTGTGATTCCCATAGCATGCACGTATGGTGAACCGTTATGTGATGAAGTCGGAGCATGATTTATTTATTGATTGCCTTCCTTATGAGTGGCGGCCGGGGACGAGTGATGGTCTTTTCCTACCAATCTATCCCCCTAGGAGCATGCGCGTAGTACTTTTTTTCGATAACTAATAGATTTTTGCAATAAGTATGTTTGTTCTTTATGACTAATGTTGAGTCCATGGATTATATGCACCCTCACCCTTCCACCATTGCTAGCCTCTCTAGTACCGCACAACTTTTGCCGGTACCATAAACACACCATATACCTTACTCAAAACAGCCACCATACCTACCTATTATGGCATTTCCATAGCCATTCCGAGATATATTGCCATGCAACTTTCCACCGTTCCGTTTGCTATGACACGCTTCATCATTCTCATATTTCTTTGCATGATCATGTAGTTGACATCGTATTTGTGGCAAAGCCACCGTTCATAATTTTTTCATACATGTCACTCTTGATTCATTGCATATCCCGGTACACTGCTGGAGGCATTCACATAGAGTCATATTTTGTTCTAAGTATTGAGTTGTAATTCTTGAGTTGTAAGTAAAAAAGAAGTGTGATGATCATCATTATTAGAACATTGTCCCAGTGAGGAAAGGATGATGGAGACTATGATTCCCCCACAAGTCGGGATGGGACTCCGGACGAAGAAAAGGGAAAGAGGCCAAAAGAAGAAGGCCCAAATAAAAAAATGTGAGAGAAAGAGAGAGAAGGGACAATGTTACTATCCTTTTTCCACACTTGTGCTTCAAAGTAGCACCATGATCTTCATGATAGAGAGTCTCCTATGTTGTCACTTTCATAAACTAGTGGGAATTTTACATTATAGAACTTGGCTTGTATATTCCAATGATGGGATTCCTCAAATTGCCCTAGGTCTTCGTGCGCAAGAAAGTTGGATGCACACCCACTTAGTTTCTTTTGCTGAGCTTTCATACACTTATAGCTCTAGTGCATCCATTGCATGGCAATCCCTACTCACTCACATTGATATCTATTGATGGGCATCTCCATATCCCGTTGATGCGCCTAGTTGATGCGAGACTATCTTCTCCTTTTTTTCTTCTTGACAACCACCATTCTATTCCACCATAGTGCTATATCCATGGCTCATGCTCATATATTGCGTGAAGATTGAAAAAGTTTGAGATCAAAAGTATGAAACAATTGCTTGGCTTGTCATCGGGGTTGTGCATGATTTAATATTTTGTGTGATGAAGATAGAGCATAGCCAGACTATATGATTTTGTAGGGATAACTTTCTTTGGCCATGTTATTTTGAGAAGACATGATTGCTTAGTTAGTATGCTTGAAGTATTATTATTTCTATGTCAATATTAAACTTTTATATTGAATCTTTCGGATCTGAACCTTCATGCCACAGTAAAGAAAAATTACATTGAGAAATATGTTAGGAAGCATTCCACATCAAAAATTCTATTTTTATCATTTACCTACTCGAGGACGAGCTGGAATTAAGCTTGGGGATGCTTGATACGTCTCCAACATATCTATAATTTTTGATTGCTCCATGCTATTATATTATCTATTTTGGATGTTAATGGGCTTATTTTTACACTTTTATATTATTTTGGGACTAATCTATTAACCGGAGGCCCAGCCCAAATTGCTATTTTTTTGGCCTATTTTAGTGTTTCGCCAAAAAGGAATATCAAACAGAGTCCAAATGGAATGAAACCTTCGAGAGCGTTATTTTTGGAACAAACGTGATCCAGGAGACTTGGAGTGGGCGTCAAGAAACAATCGAGGAGGCCACGAGGTAGGGGGGCGCGCCCACCCCCCTGGGTGCGCCCTCCACCCTCGTGGGCCCCTTGTTGCTCCACCGACCTACTTCTTCCTCCTATATATATCCATATACCCCGCAAACATCCAGGAGCACCATGAAACCCTATTTCCACCGCCGCAACCTTATGTACCCAAGAGATTCCATCTTGGGGCCTTTCCCAGAGCTCCGCTGGAGGGGGCATTGATCACGGAGGGCCTCTACATCAACTCCATGGCCTCTCCGATGATGTGTGAGTAGTTTACTTCAGACCTTTGGGTCCATAGCTAGTAGCTAGATGGCTTCTTCTCTCTCTTTGGATCTCAATACAAAGTTCTCCTCAATTCTCTTGGAGATCTATTCGATGTAATCTTCTTTTGCGCTGTGTTTGTCGAGATCCGATGAATTGTGGGTTTATGATCAAGTCTATCTATGAACAATATTTGAATCTTCTCTGAATTCTTTTATGTATGAGTGGTTTATCTTTGCAAGTCTCTTCGAATTATCAGTTTGGTTTGGTCTACTAGATTGATCTTTCTTGCAATGGGAGAAGTTCTTAGCTTTGGGTTCAATCTTGCGGTGCTAGATCCCAGTGACAAAGGGAAATGACACGTATTGTATTGTTGCCATCGAGGATAAAAACATGGGGTTTACATCATATTGCATGAGTTTATCCCTCTACATCATGTCATCTTGTTTAAGGCGTTACTCTGTTTTTATGAACTTAATACTCTAGATGCATGCTGGATAGCGGTCGATGTGTGGAGTAATAGTAGTAGATGCAGAATCGTTTCGGTCTACTTGTCACGGACGTGATGCCTATATACATGATCATGCCTAGATATTCTCATAATTATTCACTTTTCTATCAATTGCTCGACAATAATTTGTTCACCCACCGTAACACTTATGCTATCTTGAGAGAAGCCACTAGTGAAACCTGTGGCCCCCAGGTCTATTCTCCATCATACAAGTTTCCCATCTATTTTATTTTGCAATCTTTACTTTCAATCTATATCATAAAAATACCAAAAATATTTATCTTATCATTATCATCTCTATCAGATCTCACTCTTGCAAGTGGCCGTGAAGGGATTGACAACCCCTTTATCGCGTTGGTTGCGAGGTTCTTATTTGCTTGTGTTGGTACGAGGTGACTCGAGCGTGGTCTCGTACTGGATTGATACCTTGGTTCTAAAAAACTGAGGGAAATACTTACGCTGCTTTACTGCATCACCCTTTCCTCTTCAAGGGAAAACCAACACAGTGCTCAAGAGGTAGCAAGTTCCCCTGCCCCAACCATGAAGTACTTGCATTTTGTGGTTTTTTATTCTTCTAGTTTGACTATCTGGGTGTGTTTTGGCTCGTTCTAGTATTTTTGAATATACTAACATTATTTTTTTTATTTTTGTGCTAGGCTGTTATACTTTGTGCGCACATTCGTAAATTCTGGGTCTCGTCAGGCTATCCTCAAAATCATTAGAAGCATCACCTCCATTTCAGTCTAGGAACAATTGTATAGTTACGGGGACCCTCATAAACACTAATAACATGTTGGGCTTCAAAAATCTAGATGTGGACCTTCTACTCAAAGAAGAAGGGAAAAAGGTACATTGTTTAATAGGAGATATTTAATCTTAATTCTTTCCGGTTTTTGTCAATTTTCACAATTTTATGTTGTATATATTGTGGATGTAGATATTTTATGATATTTTATCCAGTAAAATTGAAGAGGATCCTACTCTTCTATTGAGGTTTCTTGTGATATTATTTGTGGATCTGAAAAATTGGAAGGTCTATTATGATGTTGCATTCCCCTCGTTGGTTTTGAACTCTAAAATGACTTTTCTCACACTGCATAGCGCCTCAGAGGTGCTAAGCCAAGAGGAGGTAATGCACCTAATATCACATATATTATTTTATCTTTTTATGATAGGTAATGAGTGCCATGTATTTACTTCTTTAGGAAACATTGTTGTCTAAATCAATGAAAGTGTGGCGTGATTCAAATGAAACCACAAGTTTGTTAAGTCATTTAAAATTAATATTTCACAACTTATCATTACTTGTATATATTTATCTAATTTGCTATATTTATTGACAATTATTTTAGGTTTTCCGTTTTTTGGGTCCATATATACTCAGATTCTTCTATCGTTATAAGACAACTTAAGTGCTGGAAAGGTTATTCGGGCGATCACCAAAAGGTATGTTTGTGTCATCCATTTCATCACAACTTTTTGTGATCTCATATTAAACTTTATACTTATTATTCATGTATTGTTTCTATAAATGTAAAATGAAAAATATTGATGGTTGGTCTTGCATCAAAGTGTTTGAGGGTCCATGCATTTTTGGAGATTATATTATCATGAGGCATATTTAGCTCTTTATTTGGTTTACATAAAATTATTAGTACAATTAGTAGCTATCTATCTCTACACTGGCTCCTTTTTGGACATTTCTAAGATATCATATTTGTAGCTTCTTTTCTTCTCTTTGCTTGCTTTGGTGAACACCAATTGAAGAGAAGCTTGTCCAACATCGTCTATGATGGTTTGGGAATATTCAATGCAAGCCTCTAGAAGCTCCAGTGCATAGCACACGACTAAAGCGTGCGGAGAATGTCAAGAGAGGTCGGGGTAGACCGAATTTGACATGGGAGGAGTCCATTAAGAGAGACCTGGAGGATTGGAGTATCACCAAAGAACTAGCTATGAACAGGGGTGCGTGGAAGCTTGCTATCCATGTGCCAAATCCATGAGTTGGTCGCGAGATATTATGGGTTTCACGTCTACCCTACCCCAACTTGTTTGAGCCATGAGTTGTTGCTTGCTTTGGTGAGAGTGAGGCCACCTTGTTTATAGTTCTACAATGTAGATACTGCCATGTGGCAATAATTTTCCAAATCCTACGGTAGATATTATCTCTACTCTAGATTCTCCACAATTATCTAAGTGCTAGATATTTCTTATGCCTGAATATTTAAGATCCAATACCTAAAATATCTACATCTAGGTTTTTTCTAACTATAGACTTCTCCTCCAAAAGATCTACACCATAATATCTTTGATTTCTCTAGTGTTTTTTTCTGAAATCCTCCTCATGTATAATATGCAAAAAATATTATATCTTGTTGCAACTTTCTTAATATTTCTGGAACCTTCCAAGTATGCATTGCTTACACTTTTATTTGGTAAAGCATCTCCTGTTTGGATTTTATGATCATGGTCATCAAGATTACCCTGGCTGGGCTCTTAGAAACTACATTGCATTCCTGAGCCTGCGGTGGAAAATCGAGAAAGTTTAGTTCTTGTGCTATAGAGAAAGACATGGGGAACCTGATCTAGAGAAGTCCCTTATTGGTGAAGCATCATTTGCAGGACCTCATGGTATTATGATCGATCTGAATAAGATCTTTACAATCTCATTAGCAATTGTTTTTAACATTAGTTGTGATTACAGGTTGGGATGGCTCTGATTATGTGCCTGGAATTATTGGATGGGAGGGAGAAAAGGCTGGGGATCGAAAGAAAGAAAAGATAATGAAACCCATCGATCTTGACTCACCGAATCCAACAAGGTAGTGAAGATTATTTACCTTCCTTTGCACATCATCATCAACAAATGAAATCTATTTGATTGTTTATCATATACACAACTAGGATGAAGAAAAGCAGGTGATGCACTTGAAGCTTATGGGATGGCGACATCCCTCTCTTGTTTTAAACAAGTTGCGTAGCGCTTGATGCCTTGTGTTGGGTGCTGGAGCTCTTGGCTGTGAAGTTTCCCGCTTACTCATGATTTGTACTTTGTGCTACCACTAGATATATGCTCCCTTGTAACGAACTGTAATACTATCCCTTCCAACAAACTTTAACAGTATATGCCCTTACACATCTTTCCTACCTTTTTATTTTTGGTGGAACCAAATCTTTAGACCTGTGGTGTACGGAAACTAACAGTGGTTGATGGTGGTTGTGTTGCCATTCCTGATGTAGTCAAACAATCACTCTACATAGGTAATGATTGTGGTGTCCCAAGAGCCACTGCGATAGTTCCACATCTAAAAGAGAGATGTCCTGCAGTGGTAAGTCGTTGCTACCTTCATCTTGAATATTACATTTCCTACAGATCTGTTTGTTGCTAACAATTTCTACCTTTTAGGAGGTTGAAGGCATCCAGATGGAAATACCAGTGCCTAGGAACCCGGTTTCTCCAACCAAAATGTCAAGTGTTCTTGATAATTGCAAGCGTTTTCAAGCATTAGTAGCTTCCAGTGATGTGGTCTTCTTGTTGACTGACACATGGGAGAGTAGATGGTTTCCAACTCTACTTTGCGCAAACGAAAATGAGGTTAATCTCAGACACCTTATTCATGCGTGGGGTTGCAATACTTATCAGCTCATATTGACCAAGTAATCTTAATACTTAATGGCTTTAGAGGATAATTAATATATTCTAGTCATGTGGTTCAGTTAAATAAGTAATACATCCCCCATCTTTCTACATCATATAGTGGCTCTTGGGAACTAAAGGTCTTCTGTCTCCACTACAGATCGCTATCACTTCAGCATCAGGATATGACAGTTACCTTGTCATGCGGCATGGTGCTGGTCCAGGACATAATTTATCTACCGAAGATGCTCTTGGTCACCAAAGATTAGGTAGTTGTTTCTACAACAACTCGAGTTCTTTTGTCAATGTATACTAGATAAAGACTTATATTTGTGGAATTTTTCTCCTTTTGTTTCTGTTTTATACTTACAATTTTCACACACGTTCCTTAATATTAATTTCATATTTGCTTGTTTGTATTGTTTTGCAGTTAGTCCTTAATGAAATAGTAGCCATGCCTGGGTTGACCTCGATTGCATCTGGCAAAGCAGTGGAGCTCTTTGCGAGGATATTACATCATGAAGAGGGGGTAAGCTACTTAATTCCTGAAAGATAAGTCCATAAATGTAATTTTTGTATGTATGTCAGTGATAAC
Source organism: Triticum urartu (assembly GCF_003073215.2). Classification (NCBI taxonomy): domain Eukaryota; kingdom Viridiplantae; phylum Streptophyta; class Magnoliopsida; order Poales; family Poaceae; genus Triticum; species Triticum urartu. The sequence goes on along the minus strand of NC_053023.1, from coordinate 501,229,761 downwards.
GATGAAGAGTAGTTGATTACAAAGTTCAAAAAGGCGTCGGGTGTTGAATATGCGTTTTGGGACCTACTTCTTTGTAGCTCATTTATGTGTGCCTTAGGTGTCCCGTACAGTACTGCACGGACACCGTCCGGACAGGTGAACATGACAGAGCTGGGGGGAAGTAGGTTTCCAGCTAGCCAAATATAGGAATATCAGTAATAAAGCCTTCCAAGTTGTCTATGTTGCAGATTATAGTCATGTGCCCATGTATATACTAAAATGTACCCCTTTCAGTCCTAAACAAGTTGAGGTAGGCTAGTTCCTTGGTTCCTCATATCTCTCTTTACGGGCTCCTCCCATGTCAAGTTTGCTCTATCCCGATCTCACTTGACATTATCAGCATGATTTAACTGTCCCACTATGCACTGGAGCTTCTGGAGGCCTGCATTGTATATGCCAAACCATCTCAGACGATGTTGGACAAGCTTCTTTTCAATTGGTGCTACCCCAACTCTATCATGAATATCAGCATTCCGGACCTGATCTTTTCTTATGTGGCCACATATCCATCTCAACATTTGCATCTCTGCTACACCTAACTGTTGGACATGTCGCCTTTTAGTTGGCAACATTCAGTGCCACACAACATTCTAGGTCAATCGGTGTCCTATAAAACCCGCCTTTTAGCTTTTGTGGCATTCTCTTGTCATAGAGGACGCCAGAAGCTTGGCACCACTTCATCCATCCTCCCTTCCTGGTTGCGCTTGCCTTCTCACAGCTCACCCCGAACCTCTCCTCCCCGGTGGCGCTGCAGTAGCAAGATGGTGAGACGCACCGGCCAGCGCGTGAGGCTCTACGTCCGCGGCACCATCCTCGAATACAAGAGGCCCAAGTCGAACCAGTACGAGATGACGTCGCTGGTGCAGATCAAGGGGGTGAACACCAGGGAGGATGTGGCCTGGTACGGCGGCAAGAGGATGGCCTACGTCTACAAGGCCAAGACCAAGAGCAACAACATCCATCTAGCTTTGACTCGATGGTTCACATGCATCGATATCACCATCCTTATGCAACATCGACCCGACATATAGAAAGGTGTACTTCTGAGGTACCACGTGCCCATCAAGGCTAACCCTCTCTCATGCCTAGTAGTATTTAAACCGCACCTCATGTACTCGGTTTTTAGTTCTACTAAGCCTAAAAAATTTCGATTCCAAAGTTTGTCTCTACAGCTCTAACTTTCTATTAAACCCCGTCCGACTATCGCCGACTTGCACCACATTATCTGAAAAGAGCATACACCATGGGATATCTTCTTGTATATCCCTTGTGACCTCATCCATCACCAAAGCAAAAAGATAATGGCTCAAAGCTGACCCTTTGTGCTGTCCTATTTCAATCGGAAAGTCATCAGTGTCGCCGTCACTTGTTCGAACACTTGTCACAGTATTATCGTACATATCCTTGATGAGTGTAATTGTTGGGGAACGTAGTAATTTCAAAAAATTTCCTACGCACACGCTAGATCATGGTGATGCATAGCAACGAGAGGGGAGAGTATGTCCACGTACCCTCGTAGACCGAAAGCGGCAGCGTTAGCACAACGCGGTTGATGTAGTCATACGTCTTCACGATACGACCGATCAAGCACCAAACTCACGACACCTCCGTGTTCTGCACACGTTCAACTCGATGACGTCCCTCAAACTCCGATCTAGCCGAGCTTTGAGGGAGAGTTCCATCAGCACGACAGCGTGGTGATGACGATGATGTTCTACCGACATAGGGCTTCGCCTAAGCACTGCTACGATATGACCGAGGTGGATTATGGTGGAGGGGGGCACCGCACACGGCTAAGAGATCCAAGGGATCAATTGTTGTGTCTCTAGGGGGTGCCTCCCTCCCCGTATATAAAGGAGTAGAGGAGGGGGAGGGGGCCGGCCACCCTTGGTGCGCCCCATGAGGAGTCCTACTCCCACTTGGAGTAGGACTCCCCCCTTTCCATGTTGGAGTAGGAGAGGAGAGGGAAGGAGAAAGAGCGAGAAAGGAAAGGGGGGGGGGGCGCCGCCCCCCTTCCTAGTCCAATTCGGACTCGGGAGGGGAGGGGCGCGCGGCTGCCCCTTGGCCGCCTCTCATCTTCCACCAATTGGGCCCATGAGGTCCATTAACCTCCGGGGGGCGGGGGGGGGTTCCGGTAACCCCCGGTACTCCGGTATATATCCGATAACCCCCAGAACCATTCCGGTGTCCGAATATAGTCGTCCAATATATCAATCTTCATGTCTCAACCATTTAGAGATTCCTCATCATGTCTGTGATCACGTCCGGGACTCGGAACTACCTTTGGTACATCAAAACACATAAACTCATAATATAACCGTCATCGAACTTTAAGCGTGCGGACCCTACGGGTTCGAGAACTATGTAGACATGACCGAGACACGTCTCCTGTCAATAACCAATAGCGGAACCTGGATGCTCATATTGGCTCCTACATATTCTACGAAGATCTTTATCGGTCAAACCGCATAACAACATATGTTGTTCCCTTTGTCGTCGGTACGTTACTTGCCCGAGATTCGATCGTCGGTATCTCAATACCTAGTTCAATCTTGTTACCGACAAGTCTCTTTACTCGTTCCGTAATACATCATCCCGCAACTAACTCATTAGTTGCAATGCTTGCAAGGCTTAAGTGATGTGTATTACCGAGTGGGCCCAGAGATACCTCTCCGACAATCGGAGTGACAAATCCTAATCTTGAAATACGCCAACCCAACAAGTACCTTCGGAGACACCTGTAGAGCACCTTTATAATCACCCAGTTACGTTGTGACGTTTGGTAGCACACAAAGTTTTCCTCCGGTAAACGGGAGTTGCATAATCTCATAGTCATAGGAACATGTATAAGTCATGAAGAAAGGAGTAGCAACATACTAAACGATCAAGTGCTAAGCTAACGGAATGGGTCAAGTCAATCACATCATTCTCCTAATGATGTTATCCCGTTAATCAAATGACAACTCTTTGTCTATGGTTAGGAAACATAACCATCTTTGATTCAACGAGCTAGTCAAGTAGAGGCATACTAGTGAAACTCTGTTTTGTCTATGTATTCACACATGTATCATGTTTCCGGTTAATACAATTCTAGCATGAATAATAAACATTTATCATGATATAAGGAAACAAATAATAACTTTATTATTGCCTCTAGGGCATATTTCCTTCAGTGTCCCACTTGCACTAGAGTCAATAATCTGGATTACACAGTAATGATTCTAACACCCATGGAGCCTTGGTGCTGATCATGTTTTGCCCATGGAAGAGGCTTAGTCAACGGGTCTGCAACATTCAGATCCGTATGTATCTTGCAAATCTCTATGTCTCCCACATGGACTTGATCCCGGATGGAGTTGAAGCGTCTCTTGATGTGCTTGGTTCTCTTGTGAAATCTGGATTCCTTTGCTAAAGCAATTGCACCAGTATTGTTACAAAAGATTTTCATTAGACCCGATGCACTAGGTATGACACCTAGATCGGATATGAACTCCTTCATCCAGACTCCTTCATTTGCTGCTTCCGAAGCAGCTATGTACTCCGCTTCACATGTAGATCCCGCTATGACGCTTTGTTTAGAACTGCACCAACTGACAGCTCCACCGTTTAATAAAAACACGTATCCGGTTTGCGATTTAGAATCATCCGGATCAGTGTCAAATCTTGCATCGACGTAACCATTTACGACGAGCTCTTTGTCACCTCCATAAACTAGAAACATATCCTTCGTCCTTTTCAGGTATTTCAGGACGTTCTTGACCTCTGTCCAGTGATCCACTCCTGGATTACTTTGGTACCTCCCTGCTAAACTAATAGCAAGGCACACATCAGGTCTGGTACACAGCATTGCATACATGATAGAGCCTATGGCTGAAGCATAGGGAACATCTTTCATTTTCTCTCTATCTTCTGTAGTGGTCGTGCATTGAGTCTTACTCAACTTCACACCTTGTAACACAGGCAAGAACCCTTTCTTTGCTTGATCCATTTTGAACTTCTTCAAAACTTTGTCAAGGTATGTGCTTTGTGAAAGTCCAATTAAGCGTCTCGATCTATCTCTATAGATCTTGATGCCCAATATATAAGCAGCTTCATCAAGGTCTTTCGTTGAAAAACTCTTATTCAAATATCTTTTTATGCTATCTAGAAATTCTATATCATTTCCAATCAACAATATGTCATCCACATATAATATCATAAATGCTACAGAGCTCCCACTCACTTTCTTGTAAATGCAGGCTTCTCCAAAAGTCTGTATAAAACCATATGCTTTGATCACACTATCAAAACGTTATTCCAACTCCGAGAGGCTTTCACCAGTCCATAAATGGATCGTTGGAGCTTGCACACTTTGTTAGCTCCCTTTGGATCGACAAAACCTTCCAGTTGCATCATATACAACTCTTCTTCCAAAAATCCATTCAGGAATGCAGTTTTGACATCCATTTGCCAAATTTCGTAATCATAAAATGCAGCAATTGCTAATATGATTCAGACAGACTTAAGCATCGCAACGGGTGAGAAAGTCTCATTGTAGTCAATCCCTTGAACTTGTCGAAAACCTTTTGCAACAAGTCGAGCTTTATAGACAATAACATTACCGTCAGCATCGGTCTTCTTGAAGATCCATTTATTTTCAATGGATTGCCGATCAACGGGCAAGTCAACCAAAGTCCACACTTTGTTCTCATCCATAGATCACATCTCAGATTTCATGGCCTCAAGCCATTTTGCGAAATCTGGGCTCACCATTGCTTCTTCATAGTTCGTAGGTTTGTCATGGTCTAGTAACATAACCTCCAGAACAGGATAACCGTACCACTCTGGTGCGGATCTCACTCTGGTTGACCTACGAGGTTCAGTAACAACTTGATCTGAAGTTTCATGATCATCATCATTAACTTCCTCACTAATTGGTGTAGGTGTCACAGGAACCAGTTTTTGAGATTAACTACTTTCCAATAAGGGAGCAGGTACAGTTACCTCATCAAGTTCTACTTTCCTCCCACTCACTTCTTTCGAGAGAAACTCCTTCTCTAGAAAGGATCCAAATTTAGCAAACAAACGTTTTGCCTTCAGATCTGTGATAGAAGGTGTACCCAACAGTTTCCTTTGGGTATCCTATGAAGACACATTTCTCCGATTTGGGTTCGAGCTTATTAGGTTGAAGTTTTTTCACATAAGCATCGCAGCCCCAAACTTTAAGAAACGACAACTTTGGTTTCTTGCCAAACCATAGTTCATAAGGCGTTGTCTCAACGGATTTTGATGGTGCCCTATTTAACGTGAATGCAACCGTCTCTAAAGCATAACCCCAAAATAATAGCGGTAAATCAGTAAGAGACATCATAGATCGCACCATATCTAGTAAAGTACGATTACGACGTTCAGACACACCATTACGATGTGGTGTTCCGGGTGGCATGAGTTGCGAAACTATTCCGCATTGTTTCAAATGAAGACCAAACTCGTAACTCAAATATTCTCCTCCATGATCAGACCGTAGAAACTTTATTTTCTTGTTATGGTGATTTTCAACTTCACTCTGAAATTCTTTGAACTTTTTAAATGTTTCAGATTTGTGTTTCATTAAGTAGATATACCTATATCTTCTTAAATCATCTGTGAAGGTGAGAAAATAACAATACCCGCCGCGAGCCTCAACATTCATCGGACCACATACATCTGTATGCGTGATTTCCAACAAATCTGTTGCTTGCTCCATAGTTCCGGAGAACGACGTTTTAGTCATCTTGCCCATGAGGCACAGTTCGCAAGTACCAAGTGATTCATAATCAAGTGGTTCCAAAAGTCCATCAGTATGGAGTTTCTTCATGCGCTTTACACCAATATGACCTAAACGGCAGTGCCACAAATAAGTTGCACTATCATTATCAACTCTGCATCTTTTGGCTTCAATATTATGAATATGTGTATCACTACTATCGAGATTCAATAAGAATAGACCACTCTTCAAGGGTGCATGACCATAAAAGATATTACTCATATAAATAGAACAACCACTCTTCTCTGATTTAAATGAATAACTGTCTCGCATCAAACAAGATCCAGATATAATGTTCATGCTTAACGCTGGAACCAAATAACAATTATTTAGGTCTAAAACTAATCCCGAAGGTAGATGTAGAGGTAGCATGCCGACTGCGATCACATCGACTTTGGAACCATTTCTCACGCGCATTGTCACCTCGTCCTTAGAGAATCTTCGCTTAATCCGTAGTCCCTATTTAGAGTTGCAAATATTAGCAACAGAACCAGTATCAAATACCCAGGTGCTATTGCGAGCATTAGTAAGGTACACATCAATAACATGTATACCCCATATACCTTTGTTCACCTTGCCATCCTTCTTATCCGCCAAATACTTGGGGCAGTTTCGCTTCCAGTGACCAGTCTGTTTGCAGTAGAAGCACTCAGTTTCAAGCTTAGGTCCAGACTTGGGTTTCTTCTCTTGAGCAGCAACTTGTTTGCCGTTCTTCTTTAAGTTCCCCTTCTTCTTCCCTTTACCCTTTTTCTTGAAACTAGTGGTCTTGTTGACCATTGATACGTCTCCAACGTATCTATAATTTTTGATTGCTCCATGCTATATTATTTACTGTTTTGGACATTATTGGGCTTTATTATCCACTTTTATATTATTTTTGGGACTAACCTATTAACCGGAGGCCCAGCCCAGAATTGCTGTTTTTTGCCTGTTTTAGGGTTTCGAAGAAAAGGAAAATCAAACGGAGTCCAAACGGAATGAAACCTTCGGGAACATGATTTTCTCAACGAACAAGACCCAGGAGACTTGGACCCTACGTCAAGACATAAAAGAGGAGGCCACGAGGTAGGGGGCAAGCCTACCCCCCCAGGCGCGCCCTCCACCCTCGTGGGCCCCCTGTGTCAGGACCCCGATTCCAAGTCACATCGATCTAGCTGGTAACACCTCATATCACTTTGCGGCCTCACGAACGGTATTCCCACGGTGTCGCCTTACCATGGCCCGAGACCGTTTGCGCCTTTTGGCTCACGTATATGATAATGTCGCTAGCATCCATATGACAGAGAACCCGGGCCGACATGGCTAGTCATGAACCCAAAGCGGCACTAACCTATGAGGACAGGCATACATGAATCACATCGAGCATGTCGGTCAGCAGCGTGTGAATCCGGGCTGTAGCGCTGGGCTAACAGGACTCCGGATGTCACCGCGTGACATTTCCCCGAAGGGACAGACACATGAACGAAGTGAAACACATGCCGGCCAGTCAAGTGATCTGAGCAGTAGTGCTGGGCTAGCAGGACTCTGGTGAACCGGGCTGTAGCAGACTACTATGGCTCAAGGAAGCACTGTACTACATTTCCCCATAAGAGAGGCTGCCAAGGATAACCAACTAGATTGTCGGATCCCACACATACCAAGCATTTCAATCATACACACAATATGCTCGATATGTGTAAATACAACATGGCATCACAACATAACTCTATGAATCAAAGTATTTATTCATTAGGCTCCGAGGAGCGAGATATTACAAACATGGGTCTTATGACCCAACATACAGAGCATACAAGCAACAAGCACATGCGGAAGCTTAACTTGTCTGAGTACAGACAACTACAAATGAAGAAGGCTGAGAAGCCTGACTATCTACCAGATCTTGCCAAGGGCACAAGATCATAGCTGAGGTATCAAGCTAAACGTCGAAGTCCACGCGGAACTACTAGCGAGACTGACGTCTCTCTGCAAAACATAAAATAGGCAAACGTGAGTACAAATGTACCCAGCAAGACTTACATCAGAACTAGCTACATATGCATCGGTATCAACAAGGGGGGGTGGTGGAGTTTAACTGCAGCAAACCAGCTTTGACTCGGTGGCTAACCTGAACTACGACTGCAAGCAACTCTTTTGAGGTGGCGCACACGAGTCCACATATTCACCATTCAATACACTACTATGGATCCACTCCCGTCTCCCTACGAGAAGGCCATCCATAGCACTCACACTTATCTTGTGAGTTTTAGAGTATCCACTTTCACTTGTCTATGAACTATTATAGGCGACCCAGAAGTCCATTACCGCGGACACGGCTATTCGAATAGATGATGTTAACCCTGCAGGGGTGTACTTCTTCACACACGCTCCCACCACTTACCGTCGTTTACACGACATGTACTCGGAAACCTTCAAGCGGAAGCCCAACGAGGGTGTCGGCCACGGCCTACCTAAACACTCAAGTCTCTAGTCCAGGTTTATCGCCTATCCAGGTTCCATCCGCAGGGAGTCCGGCCGAGGTTTCCACATACGGCCCCGAACGATGTGTACAGGGTTCCGAGACACCAAACGGGCGCCCGGCATGCCCGACCATGGTGTATCTACCGCAACATAGCCCACCCCTAGGGTCAGCGCTACGCACGGCCGCCAACACATATCCTATAAACACCAGAAACTAGTTGCAACTCCTGGACAGAGTACTAGGGTGATTAAGAAGCCGAGAGGGTCCATTGGTTTCGGGCCCAATGCGTGGTAGTAACTGTTTCATGGATCACAAACACAGAACTCAGTTCCTAAGAACAGTTTCAATGAGACAACCCACCATGTACTCCTACATGGCCTCTCACTGCTACCTTTACCAAATCATGTTCACACACTTAGCTCACACACTGTAGGACATGTTTACACACCTCCGGTTCATCCTCGATGAACCAGACCTGACACGACTCTATGCAATAGCAGGCATGACAAACAAGCATGAATGAGTAGGCACATCAGGGCTCAAACAACTCCTACTCATGCTAGTGGGTTTCATCTATTTACTGTGGCAATGACAGGTCATGCAGAGGATAAGGGGTTCAACTACCGCAACAAGTAACAGATGATCGTTGTTGTCCTAATGCAGTAAAAGAGAGCAGGAGCGAGAGAGTGGGTTTGTATCGGAATGAACAAGGGGTTTTTGCTTGCCTGGCACTTCTAAAGATAGTATAGTTCTTCATCGGTGTCATCGAACTCGTCGTCGGAACCACGTCTATCGAGAGGGGACAAATACCGACAAACAAAGAGGAAGACAATCAATGCAATGCAACAATTATGATGCATGATAATGTCATGGAAATATGCTGTTGATTGAGCTAATGCAACTAGCAACCATGTTAAATGAAGTTGGTTTGAACCCTAGGTTCAAATTCAAACTCCATAAGTGAGAGTTTAAATTCCATTTATGTGAATTGGCCTAAACAGCAGCCATAAGTTGCTCTAACATGCATGAAAATGCCATAAACAGATTCCTTGAATTTTTCTGATAATTTTTCATATATAATTTATTTCATTTGGAGTTACGGTTGATTTTCTATGATTTTTAGAAGTTTTGGGCATTTTCTGGAATTTTCTAAATTATATTTAACCCAGAAAATAGCTTATTGCATCAGCACTGCGTCATTATGACGTCAGCAGATCAACAGGGCCGGTCCAGGTCAAACCTGACCTGTGGGGCCTACTGGTCAGTGACACACGGCTGGCATGAGTCACTGACGTGTGGGGCCGGTCAAAGGCCACGTCAGCAAGTCAAACTGACGTGTGGGGCCAACTGGGTTAATAACTAATCTAAACAGAACATTAAGTTAAACTAAACATGCACTGGGCCCACATGGCAGTGGCTCTAGGGAGTTTTAGCAGGGTCATTAGCACTAATTAAGCCAGCGCCACGTCAGCTCGCTGGAGCTTGGCCGGCGGCGACCAAATACGCGGCGGAAGTTCGCCGGAATGGCGCTAGGGGCGGTGGCTGGGTGTGCTGAGGGCACCAGAGGGGAGCCCTCACTCGGCTGCATCGAGCAGAGGCAACAGCGGGTCACAGGGTGGCCGGAGCTCGCCGGAACTGAGCTCGCGGCGGCGCCAGAGTTCGGGCGGAGAGGGAAAGAGGGCTACGGTGCACGGCAAGGCGAGGAAGTGCGTGCGTTAGGCTCCTGGGGACGCACTGAATGCGGTGGTGCACTTGGACGCGTGCTTGCACGGCCGTAGCCACGACGGCGACATGGCCGGCGGCGAGGAGCGCTCGGGCTCGAAGGGGGCGCTGGCTACGAGGCGTAATCGAGCACGGGAAGTAGGGGGCTAGGTAGAGGAGCTCACGGCGGATCCAGAGAGCTGGTCGGCGGCCTTGGGGAAGCGCGGACGGTGGCGAACGACGGTGGCGATCTCCGGTGGCCGAGGTTGAAGAAGATGACGCCGAGGACGAAGCAGGGCTTCCCGGCTCGCTTGGCTCGGTGCAGAAGGCGTAGGCGACAATGGCGGAGCTTCCACGCAACACGGGAAGGTGAGAGGGGGTCGGGGAGCACGGTGGTTCACGGCGGCGCTTCCATGGCCACGTCGGCCGTCGTGGGAGAGAACGAGGGAGAGGAGGGGAGAGTGAGCTGCGAGAGAGGGGAAGGACCAGGGGGGCTCGGGCGTTTCCAAGCGCGACGAATTGGAGTGGGGAGGAAGCAGGAGGTGGCTTCACCTCCTGTGCGTGCGCCACGCCGTCGTCCTCCTGGCGAGAGGAGGGAGATGACTGGCATCGGCCAGCTGGGCTGGGCCGTGCTGGGCCAGGCCAGGTGAGCGCCAGGTGAGCTCTTCTCTCTCTCTCTTTTATTTAGTTTATGTTTTCTATTTTTCTGTAATTGTTTTGATTTAGTTTTAGACACTAAATCATTATTGTTGCTTCTGATAATTCTTGTAGGGACTAGTTGGATTATTCCAAAGCCCTTCACCAAAGATCAGAATTATTGGACATATATTAATTAATTAATAAATATATATCCAATGCAAATAGTTATTGATTTAATTCAAAGGCCCAAAATAAATATCTCTGAGATTCCAAAAATATTGTTTTAAGTTTTACCTCTTGCCAATATTTCCAGAGACTAAGAGGAACATTTTCTTGGACTTCTTTGAAAAGATTTTAATGTTGATTATTTTTGAAGTGATTTATGAGGGTTTCAACTAACCTCAATTCAACTTTCAGAATTTAGACATGATGCATGATGCTCACTCAGGTAATTAGCTACAAGCAAATTCTAGGGCTGTGACAACTCACCCCCACTAAACAAGGATCTCGTCCCGAGATTCAAGACGTGAGGTAAGAAGACAGAGGGAACACCAATAAAGAATCTTCACGATCCGATTGCCCTTCTCGAAGATGTTGATCCATTGCATCATGTCGATCTTGACATCCTCGCTTTTGAGATCTTCATCCACGCGATGACGACGGAAAGAAACTCAACTAGGACTGATCTTCTTGAAGATCGAGCTAAACAATATCAACTCGCGGAATGAGATGTTGAAACATCTCGAGTTGAGACACAAAACACATCGAGAGGGATGGAGTGAAACACATGACAAAGGTTCACTAGATAGGCAACAATTCCACACCTAAGAAGGTGGTGAACGGTTGTCAATGTAGCGAGGAGTTGAGTTGCCATGATACCATAACGAGACATCTTAAGGAAGGTGACTCGCAGAAGTATTCCCTTAAGTGGCAAAAAGAATTACTTTTGATACAAAGATCATTGAAATTCTTTATACCAGCCTGAGGTAATCACAATCGATCGTTGGAAGGGGTTTGAAAGAATGGCATACTCCGACTAGGATGGATGATGTGGACTATCTTGTTGAAGACAACGCAATGGATGATTTTTGCTTATCATCGGAAATGGATGGGACCCATGGTAAGTCCACTTTTGAAGATGATCCTGAACAACAGCTACTGAGGTGTAAGCTAGGAACAAAATTCAAATGTTGGGAATGATTCTAGTAACTGGGGAGAAGGTTCACCGGCAAAGGTGATTCCACCAATTGGATGGCTATCGAACAACTGAGAGAACGGAGGCACATTCCAGTTATCGACAACATCAGAACCTAGTGCCTGAGCGTGCTCTCAAGAACTTGAGCATTTCCATCCTCATCAAGGTCTTACCAACATCTGTGCCGAGGATCCTGGGAACACATCTTACTACCATGATGAATAGTGATGGACAATGCGGGTGCAAAGGAAGATAACACTTTCTCATATTTCACCTTGGCGAGGCCAAGGGAAAGAAATTTGGATGATCGACCGAGAGACATTTAGCTCTCCGCTTCTAATGTTCTCCTTGATGTACTGGTTACCACGGTCATGCTTTAAAGCATTGGCATAGCCACCAAGTAGTGGTCGGACTTCGGAATACAATAAATCCATAAGGAACAACTTCTGGAGTAAATCCTACGAAATCCTTATGGGTAGGTGACCAACTTCCTCAATCAAGATACTACAATAATAGGCCTTTCGGCTAGGTGTGTTGGCCACGACATCCACTTTACCGGTTATCGAGAGACCAATATTATAGTTCTTGGAAAATGCTCCAAACATCATATCTGCCTGAGATTCAGATCTGGTTGGTGTCAGGATATTCCAGACTCATCGAGTCTAGAAAGGAAAATGAAGGTTTGCAACACAAATCGACGAGACGACGTTGCGAGATTCTCAGGGGAATGAACTACGGTAGTAAGCTCCAAAACATGAGCCGGTTCTGCTACAAGCATGTGAACACGTTGTCCTAGACAAGCATGGTCACCTGGTAGTCTTAAAATGAAACACTACCGAGTTCAGGGGGAACCATCAATGAGGATATAGAAGTCCTTGCGTAGGTCTAACTCTTAAGAAGAAACTTCTTCTCCTTGAACAAATCAATCAGTGGCTTGGTGTGCTAGGGATACATATAGAATGTAGATGATCAGTCTATCAGACCATAGAATACTTCGCACATGCATGACTGACTTGGGATGATTCCAGAGGAAGCAAAAACAAACTTTCTCGAATTCACGGCGGCAACTTACATCAGATGCACATGAATTAGAGGAAGTCACATCTTTCAACCGGACATATGCTTCATGATCGGGACATGAGGGCAATGCTTATAAAGTTTCCAACACTAGCTGGATGTTCAACACAATCATGGAGGAGACAAAATGCCATTGATGGGCTCAACAGCAACTCATCAGAATTTCCATATCACTGGACTTCCACCACTATGTGAACAATGTGATAGTATTGGTCAGACCAAAGATATAATGGTGTATGCTTGAGGGACAACCGCAAGTAAGACAACATTACGAACATCGTTGGTTCTGATTTGATTTGACGATAGCCCACACTCAAATCAAGGTTTGGACAATATAATAGATCCAACAACTGATCACGGGGATCAGTCGATGGAGATATCATCTTTCTTCAACACACACACGCACACACAAGGATATCCCTTAGGGATGAGCGTGGTAGGACAAGCTTTTATCTTCCAACTCTCCAAGTTGTTGTTAAGCTTAACCAACTAGCTCAGGGGTATCCAACATAGATTCCTGGAGAAGAGGGTGGCTACAAGAAACCAACTTGATCACGAGCTCAACATAGCGATCAGGTGACAGCCTGGTGATACCTCTGAGAAGATATTCGGAAAATCACGAACCACCGATATGTTATTAAGCTCGAGAAAAATCTTGCTTTTCAGGGCAAGACGATATGATCAAGGAGCGAGGGATTATCACAGTCCTAACTCATTGGTCGATGAGTGCACCCGGAAATATGGACTAGGTAGCACGTCAATCTTAGAATGATGATTTAATTACCAGCACGCTAAGAATGAGAGTATTGTCCATTAACTACCAAGCAACGGAGTTGCTAGGAATATTGCTTTCACATATCACGGTTCACTTGTCGGCATTCCGGTTATAATAACACGGAACTGAGGAATGAACAATGATGGCAAGAAGTATTACTGCGTCAAGAATTCATAAGAGGTGGTGCAATTCTCACGACAGTCCTGACATAAAAGGGATAATACTCCAAGGTAGAACAGAGCAAAAGCTGGGTTGCATTTTGATCTATGGAATACAACTACTTTGACCCAATCCTAGAAGTGGACGAGGTACTGGAGTTTGTTTCTCCTAGTCATTCTGGAATAGAATGGCTTGACGGACCACAAGAATACTAGGCATCGATGAACACGAATGCATACATACTCCTCACTATCAATTGATAGACGAAGATCGGAATATAACGGAAGGGGGACAACTCAAAGGTACATATAACTTTCTGAGTTGTGGATGCATAGATTAGTATGTCGAACGAGTTCAACATATTTCTTCCGGATAACCCATGCAGAAAGGTAGGGTTGGCAGAGTCACAACATAGAATGGAGAACTCATCAGGAGCACTCTGTCATGACCTTTTGGTTCAAAAGAACTCCTGCCAAGAATAGTTCATGATAATTGGAATAAGGATGTACCACGAACATCGAGGACTATCGCAAAGGTTACTAATATCCTAAAGGAACTATCAAACACTATCAACATGAGGTAAGTAGGGTGAATCTCGGGTTCAAAACCCAGTAGTAGAATACCTACCACTACATGGCATCACGGGATGCTTTTGAGAATAATGGCCAGAATCACACACTGGGGATACAAAACATGGCTAGATCACTAGGTGACTCCCTAAAACACCTAGGGTCATAGTAATAGCTCCAACATATATGTCAAGGCAACAGAGTACCTCAACTCACCGATTAGTGTGATTAAACTAGCCCAAAAGGACATCAAGAATGGAAGGAAAGGGTTTGCAAATGCATTATACTATGTAGAGACCTGGGATGACTCGGACAGCATAACGGCTGTAAATGCTCAAAAAGATTTGAGACAACCTGTAAAAATGGTGGCATAGCCACTCAACAACAATATCAAGGTTCTGAGGCCAGTTATGAATATATGGAAGTAGTAGGAACTGAACTAAGGCTTGAACTCAACAATCCTAGGCAAGTACGGTTTAGTAACACGTCATCCTGAGAGATAGAAGAGAAGCCTAGTTCTTAAACCCCGTAGAAGAGAAGAGGATGACTCAGATTAGAAGGACATAAGGTAAAGGAGTAAAAAGAGCCTGACGTTCCCTTCCACAAACAATTCCCTTACATAGCTAAACCATTTCTAGACTCGACTTCGACCAGTTTGGCTTGGTAAACCTACAGGCAGTCATGCTCTGATACCAACGCTGTCAGGACCCGGATTCCAAGTCACATCGATCTAGCTGGTAACACCTCATATCACTTTGCGGCCTCACGCACGGTATTCCCACGGTGTCGCCTTACCATGGCCCTGGACCGTTTGCGCCTTTTGGCTCACGTATATGATAATGTCGCTAGCATCCATATGACAGAGAACCCGGGCCGACATGGCTAGTCGTGAACCCAAAGTGGCACTAACCTATGGGGACAGGCATACATGAATCACATCGAGCATGTCGGTCAGCAGCGTGTGAATCCGGGCTGTAGCGCTGGGCTAACAGGACTCCGGATGTCACCGCGTGACATTTCCCCGAAGGGACAGACACAGGAACGAAGTGAAACACATGCCGGCCAGTCAAGTGATCTGAGCAGTAGTGCTGGGCTAGCAGGACTCCGGTGAACCGGGCTGTAGCGGACTACTATGGCTCAAGGAAGCACTGGACTACATTTCCCCATAAGAAAGGCTGCCAAGGATAAACAACTAGA
Organism: Triticum urartu; assembly: GCF_003073215.2. NCBI lineage: Eukaryota > Viridiplantae > Streptophyta > Magnoliopsida > Poales > Poaceae > Triticum > Triticum urartu. The sequence goes on along the minus strand of NC_053023.1, from coordinate 501,214,167 downwards.
TTGTCAGATCCCACACATACCAAGCATTTCAATCATACACACAATATGCTCGATATGTGTAAATACAACATGGCATCACAACATAACTCTACGACTCAAAGTATTTATTCATTAGGCTCCGAGGAGTGAGATATTACAAACATGGGTCTTATGACCCAACATACAGAGCATACAAGCAACAAGCACATGCGGAAGCTTAACTTGTCTGAGTACAGACAACTACAAATGAAGAAGGCTGAGAAGCCTGACTATCTACCAGATCCTGCCAAGGGCACAAGATCGTAGCTGAGGTATCAAGCTAAACGTCGAAGTCCACGCGGAACTACTAGCGAGACTGACGTCTCTCTGCAAAACATAAAATAGGCAAACGTGAGTACAAATGTACCCAGCAAGACTTACATCAGAACTAGCTACATTATGCATCGGTATCAACAAGGGGGGTGGTGGAGTTTAACTGCAGGAAGCCAGCTTTGACTCAGTGGCTAACCTGAACTACGACTTGCAAGCAACTCTTTTGAGGTGGCGCACACGAGTCCACATATTCACCATTCAATACACCACTATGGATCCACTCCCGTCTCCTACGAGAAGGCCATCCATAGCACTCACACTTATCTTGCGAGTTTTAGAGGTATCCACTTTCACTTGTCTATGAACTGTTGATAGGCACCAAAGTCCATACCGCGGACACGGCTATTCGAATAGATGATGTTAACCCTGCAGGGGTGTACTTCTTCACACACGCTCTCACCACTTACCGCCGTTTACACGACATGTACTCGGCAACCTTCAAGCGGAAGCCCAACGAGGGCGTCGGCCACGGCCTACCTAAACACTCAAGTCTCTAGTCCAGGTTTATCGCCTATCCAGGTTCCATCCGCAGGGAGTCCGGCCGAGGTTTCCACATACGGCCCCGAACGATGTGAACAGGGTTCCCGAGACACCAAACGGGCGCCCGGTACACCGTGCCACGGTGTATCTACCGCATCATAGCCCACCCCTAGGGTCAGCGCTACGCACGACCGCCAACACATATCCTATAAACACCAGAAACTAGTTGCAACTCCTGGACAGAGGACAAGGGTGATCAAGAAGCCGAGAGGGTCCATTGGTTTCGGGCCCAATGCGTGGTAGTAACTGTTTCATGGATCACAAACACAGAACTCAGTTCCTAAGGACGACTTTAATGAGAAAACCCACCATGTACTCCTACATGGCCTCTCACCGCTACCTTTACCAAATCGTGTTCACACACTTAGCTCACACACTGTAGGACATGTTACACACCTCCGTTCATCCCCGATGAACCAGACCTGACACGACTCTATGCAATAGCAGGCATGACAAACAAGCATGAATGAGTAGGCACATCAGGGCTCAAACAACTCCTACTCATGCTAGTGGGTTTCATCTATTTACTGTGGCAATGACAGGTCATGCAGAGGATAAGGGGTTCAACTACCGCAGCAAGTAACAGTTGAATCGTTGTTGTCCTAATGCAGTAAAAGAGAGCAGGAGCGAGAGAGTGGGATTGTATCGGAATGAACAAGGGGGTTTTGCTTGCCTGGCATTCTGAAGATAGTATAGTTCTTCATCGTGTCATCGAACTCATCGTCGGAACCACGTCTATCGAGAGGGGACAAATACCGGCAAACAAAGAGGAACACAATCAATGCAATGCAACAATTATGATGCATGATAATGTCATGGCAATATGCTGTTGATTGAGCTAATGCAACTAGCAACCATATTAAATGAAGTTGGTTTGAACCCTAGGTTCAAATTCAAACTCCATAAGTGAGAGTTTAAATGCCATTTATGTGAATTGGCCTAAACAGCAGCCATAAGTTGCTCTAACATGCATGAAATGCCATAAACAGATTCCTTGAATTTTTCTGATAATTTTTCATATATAATTTATTTCATTTGGAGTTACGGTTGATTTTCTATGATTTTTAGAAGTTTTGGGCATATTTTCTGGAATTTTCTGAATTATATTTAACCCAGAAAATAGCTTATTGCGTCAGCACTGCGTCATTATGACGTCAGCAGGTCAACAGGGCCGGTCCAGGTCAAACCTGACCTGTGGGGCCTACTGGTCAATGACACACGGTTGGCATGAGTCACTGACGTATGGGGCCGGTCAAAGGCCACGTCAGCAAGTCAAACTACCGTGTGGGGCCAGCTGGGTTAATAACTAATCTAAACAGAATATTAAGTTAAACTAAACATGCACTGGGCCCACATGGCAGTGGCTCTAGGGAGTTTTAGCAAGGTCATTAGCACTAATTAAGCCAGCGCCACATCAGCTCGCTGGAGCTTGGCCGGCGGCGACCAAATACGCGGCGGAAGTTCGCCGGAATGGCGCTAGGGGCGGTGGCTGGGTGTGCTGAGGGCACCAGAGGGGAGCCCTCACTCGGCTGCATCGAGCAGAGGCAACAACGGGTCACAGGGTGGCCGGAGCTCGCGGCGGCGCCGGAGTTCGGGCGGAGAGGGAAAGAGGGCTACGGTGCACGGCAGGGCGAGGAAGTGCGTGCGTTAGGCTCCTGGGGACGCACTGAATGCGGTGGTGCGCTCGGACGCGTGCTTGCACGGGCGTAGCCACGACGGCGACATGGCCGGCTGCGAGGAGCGCTCGGGCTCGAAGGGGGCGGTGGCTACGAGGCGTAATCGAGCACGGGAAGTAGGGGGCTAGGTAGAGGAGCTCACGGCGGATCCAGAGAGCTGGTCGGCGGCCTTGGGGAAGCGCGGACGGTGGCGAACGACGGTGGCGATCTCCGGTGGCCGAGGTTGAAGAAGATGACGCCGAGGACGAAGCAGGGCTTCCCGGCTCGCTTGGCTCGGTGCAGAAGGCGTAGGCGACAATGGCGGAGCTTCCACGCAACACGGGAAGGTGAGAGGGGGTCGGGGAGCACGGTGGTTCACGGCGGCGCTTCCATGGCCACGTCGGCCGTCGTGGGAGAGAACGAGGGAGAGGAGGGGAGAGTGAGCTGCGAGAGAGGGGAAGGACCAGGGGGGCTCGGGCGTTTCCAAGCGCGACGAATTGGAGTGGGGAGGAAGCAGGAGGTGGCTTCACCTCCTGTGCGTGCGCCACGCCGTCGTCCTCCTGGCGAGAGGAGGGAGATGACTGGCATCGGCCAGCTGGGCTGGGCCGTGCTGGGCCAGGCCAGGTGAGCGCCAGGTGAGCTCTTCTCTCTCTCTCTTTTATTTAGTTTATGTTTTCTATTTTTCTGTAAATTGTTTTGATTTAGTTTTAGACCACTAAATCATTTATGTTGCTTCTGATAATTCTTGTAGGGACTAGTTGGATTATTCCAAAGCCCTTCACCAAAGATCGGAATTATTTGACATATATTAATTAATTAATAAATATATATCCAATGCAAATAGTTATTGATTTAATTCAAAGGCCCAAAATATATATCTCTGAGATTCCAAAAATATTGTATTAAGTTTTACCTCTTGCCAATATTTTCAGAGACTAAGAGGAACATTTTCTTGGACTTCTTTGAAAAGATTTTAATGTTGATTATTTTTGAAGTGATTTATGAGGGTTTCAACTAACCTCAATTCAACTTTCAGAATTTAGACATGATGCATGATGCTCACTCAGGTAATTAGCTACAAGCAAATTCTAGGGCTGTGACACCCTGTTGCTCCACGACGTACTCCTTCCTCCTATATATACCTACGTACCCCCAAACGATCAGAAATGGAGTCAAAACCCTAATTCCACCACCGCAACTTTCTGTATCCACGAGATCCCATCTTGGGGCCTATTCCAGAGCTCCACCGGAGGGGGCATCAATCACGGAGGGCTTCTACATCATCACCATAGCCCCTTTGATGAAGTGTGAGTAGTTCACCTCAGACCTTCGGGTCCATAGTTATTAGCTAGATGGCTTTTTCTCTCTTTTTGGATCTCAATATAATGTTCTCCCCCTCTCTTGTGGAGTTCTATTCGATGTAATCTTCTTTTTGCGGTGTGTTTGTTGAGACCGATGATTTGTGGGTTTATGATCAAGTCTATCTATGAACAATATTTGAATCTTCTCTGAATTCTTTTATGTATGATTGGTTATCTTTGCAAGTCTCTTCGAATTATCAGTTTGGTTTGGCCTACTAGATTGATCTTTCTTGCAATGGGAGAAGTGCTTAGCTTTGGGTTCAATCTTGCGGTGTCCTTTCCCAGTGACAGTAGGGGCAGCAAGGCACGTATTGTATTGTTGCCATCGAGGATAACAAGATGGGGTTTTCATCATATTGCATGAGTTTATCCCTCTACATCATGTCATCTTGCTTAAGGCGTTACTCTGTTTTCATTAACTTAATACTCTAGATGCATGCTGGATAGCGGTCGATGAGTGGAGTAATAGTAGTAGATGCAGGCAGGAGTCGGTCTACTTGTCTCGGACGTGATGCCTATATACATGATCATACCTAGATATTCTCTTAACTATGCTCAATTCTGTCAATTGCTCAACAGTAATTTGTTCACCCACCGTAGAATACTTATGCTCTCGAGAGAAGCCACTAGTCAAACCTATGGCCCCCCAGGTCTATCTTCATCATATTAATCTCCCAATACTTAGTTATTTCCGTTGCTTTTTACTTTGTTTTATTTTACTTTGCATCTTTATCACAAAAATACCAAAAACATTATCTTATCATATCTATCAGATCTCACTCTCGTAAGTGGCCGTGTAGGGATTGACAACCCCTTATCGTGTTGGTTGCGAGGATTTATTTGTTTTGTGCAGGTGCGAGGGACTCGCGCGTAGCCTCCTACTGGATTGATACCTTGGTTCTCAAAAACTGAGGGAAATACTTACGCTACTTTGCTGCATCATCCCTTCCTCTTCGGGGAAAACCAACGCAGTGCTCAAGAGGAAGCAAGAAGGATTTCTAGCGCCGTTGCCGGGGAGGTCTACGCAAAAGTCAATATACCAAGTACCCATCACATACCCTTATCTCCCGCATTACATTATTTTCCATTTGCCTCTCGTTTTCCTCTCCCCCACTTCACCCTTGCCGTTTTATTCGCCCTCTCTCTCTATCCTCCCTCTCTTTCCTGTTTGCCTCTTTTTGCCCGCTTGCTTTTTGTTTGCTTGTGTGTTAGTTTGCTTGCTTGTCACGATGGCTCAAGATAACACTAAATTGTGTGACTTCACGAATACCAACAATAATGATTTTGTTAGCACTCTGATTGCTCCTCTTACCGATGCTGAATCTTGTGAAATTAATACTGCTTTGCTGAATCTTGTCATGAAAGATCCATTTTCCGGCCTTCCTAGTGAAGATGCCGCTACCCATCTAAATAGCTTCGTTGATTTGTGTGATATGCAAAAGAAGAAAGATGTGGATAATGATATTGTTAAATTGAAGCTATTTCCTTTTTCGCTTAGAGATCATGCTAAAGCTTGGTTTTCGTCTTTGCCTAAAAATAGTATTGATTCATGGAACAAGTGCAAAGATGCTTTTATCTCTAAGTATTTTCCTCCCGCTAAGATCATCTCTCTTACAAACGATATTATGAATTTTAAGCAACTTGATCATGAATATGTTGCACAAGCTTGGGAGAGAATGAAACTAATGATACGTAATTGCCCTACTCATGGTTTAAATTTGTGGATGATTATACAAAATTTGTATGCCAGATTGAATTTTTCTTCTAGAAATATTTTAGATTCGGCCGCAGGAGGCACTTTTATGGAAATCACTTTAGGAGAAGCTACTAAACTCCTAGATAATATTATGGTTAATTATTCTCAATGGCATACTGAAAGATCTACTAATAAAAAGGTGCATGCGATAGAAGAAATTAATGTTTTGAGTGGAAAGATGGATGAACTTATGAAATTATTTGCTAGTAAGAGTTTTTCTTATAATCCTAATGATATGCCCTTGTCTACTTTGATTGAGAATAATAATGAATCTATGTATGTGAATTTTGTTGGTAGGAACAATTTTGGTAACAACGTGTATAGAGGAAATTTCAATCCTAGGCCTTATCCTAGTAATCCCTCTAATAATTATGGTAATTCCTACAACAATTCTTATGGAAATTATAATAAGATGCCCTCTCATTTTGAATCTAATATTAAAAAATTTATTACTTCGCAAAAGAGTTTCAATGCTATGATTGAAGAAAAATTGCTTAAGATTGATGAGTTGGCTAGGAACGTTGATAGGATTTATCTTGATGTTGATTCTTTGAAACTTAGATCTATTCCACCTAAGCATGATATCAACGAGTCTCTCAAAGCCATGAGAATTTCCATTGATGAGTGCAAAGAAAGAACCGCTAGGATGCGTGCTAAGAAAGATGCCTTTATAAGAGCGTGTTCTTCTAGTTCCTATGAAAATAAAGATGAAGATCTAAAAGTTATTGATGTGTCCCCTATTAAATCATTGTTTTGCAATATGAATCTTGATAATGATGGGACTGAATATGATCCACCTTTACCTAGAAGGCGTTCCAAGAATTCAGAATTTTTTGATCTTGATGCTAAAATTTATAAAAGTGGGATTGAAGAACTTAAAACCCTAGATGTTGCTAAACACGCTATTATGGATTTTGAGGAATTTAAATATGAAAATTTCTCTTTGATTGATTGTATTTCCTTGTTGCAATCCATGCTAAATTCTCCTCATGCTTATAGTCAAAATAAAGCATTTACTAAACATATCGTTGATGCCTTGATGCAATCTTATGAAGAAAAACTTGAATTGGAAGTTTCTATCCCTAGAAAACTCTATGATGAGTGGGAACCAACTATGAAAATTAAAATTAAAGATCATGAATGCTATGCTTTATGTGATTTGGGTGCTAGTGTTTCCACGATTCCAAAGACTTTGTGTGATTTGTTAGGTTTCCGTGATTTTGATGATTGCTCTCTAAACTTGCACCTTGCGGATTCCACTATTAAGAAACCTATGGGAAGAATTAATTATGTTCTTATTATTGCAAATAGGAATTATGTGCCCGTATATTTTATTGTTCTTGACATAGATTGCAATCCTTCATGTCCTATTATCCTTGGTAGACCTTTCCTTCGAACAATTGGTGCAATTATTGATATGAAGGAAGGAAATATTAGATTCCAATTTCCATTAAGGAAAGGCATGGAACACTTTCCTAGAAATAAAATTAAATTACCTTATGAATCTATTATGAGAGCCACTTATGGATTGCCTACCAAAGATGGCAATACCTAGATCTATCCTTGCTTGTTATGCCTAGCTAGGGGCGTTAAACGATAGCGCTTGTTGGGAGGAAACCCAATTTTATTTTTATTCCTTGCTTTTTGCTCCTATTTAGTAATAAATAATTTATCTAGCCTCTGTTTAGGTTGTATTTTTTGTGTTTAATTAGTGTTTGTGCCAAGTAGAACCGTTGGGAAGACTTGGGGAAAGTCTTGTTACACTTGCTGTAAAAAACAGAAACTTTAGCGCTCACGAGAACTGCTGCCATTTTTATTTGGAAAGCGATATTTAGTTAATTATTTTTGCAGATGATTAATAGATAAATTCCTCACGTCCAGAAATTTATTTTAGAATTTTTGGGGTTCCAGATCTTGTGCTAGCTACAGATTACTACAGCCTGTTCTGTTTTTGACAGATTCTGTTTTTCGTGTGTTGTTTGCTTATTTTGATGAATCTATGGCTAGTAAAATAGTTTATAAACCATAGAGAAGTTGGAATACAGTAGGTTTAACACCAATATAAATAAAGAATGAGTTCATTAGAGTACCTTGAAGTGGTCTTTTGTTTTTTTTCGCTAACGGAGCTCACGAGATTTTCTACTTTGAGTTTTGTGTTGTGAAGTTTTCAAGTTTTGGGTAAAGATTCGATGGATTATGGAACAAGGAGTGGCAAGAGCCTAAGCTTGGGGATGCCCATGGCACACCCAAGATAATCTAAGTACACCTAAAAGCCAAAGCTTGGGGATGCCCCGGAAGGCATCCCCTCTTTCGTCTACTTCTATCGGTAACTTTACTTGGAGCTATATGTTTATTCACCACATGATATGTGTTTTGCTTGGAGCGTCTTGTATAATTTGAGTCTTTACTTTTTAGTTTACCAGAATCATCCTTGCTGTACACACCTTTTGAGAGAGCCACACATGATTTGGAATTTTTTAGAATACTCTATGTGCTCCGCTTATATCTTTTGAGTTATATAGTTTTGCTCTAGTACTTCACTTATATCTTTTAGAGCACGGTGGTGGATTTGTTTTATAGAAACTATTGATCTCTCATGCTTCACTTAGATTATTTTGAGAGTCTTAAATAGCATGGTAATTTGCTTAAAATCCTAATATGCTAGGTATTCAAGATTAGTAAAATTTTCTTATGAGTGTGTTGAATACTATGAGAAGTTTGATGCTTGATAATTGTTTTGAGATATGAAGATGGTGATATTAAAGTTGTGCTAGTTGAGTAGTTATGAATTTGAGAAATAATTGTGTTAAAGTTTGTGATTCTCGTAGCATGCACGTATGGTGAACTGTTATGTGATGAAGTCGGACCATGATTTATTTATTGATTGTCTTCCTTATGAGTGGCGGTCGGGGACGAGCGATGGTCTTTTCCGACCAATCTATCCCCCTAGGAGCATGCGCGTAATACTTTGATTTGATAACTTGTAGATTTTTGCAATAAGTATATGCGTTCTTGATGACTAATGTTGAGTCCATGGATTATACACACTCTCACCCTTCCACCATTGCTAGCCTCTCTAATACCGCGCACCTTTCGCCGGTATCATACACCCACCATATACCTTCCTCAAAACAGCCACCATACCTACCTATTATGGCATTTCCATAGCCATTCCGAGATATATTGCCATGCCACTTTCCACCGTTCCATTTATTATGACATACTCCATCATTGTCATATTGCTTAGCATGATCATGCAGTTGACATCGTATTTGTGGCAAAGCCACCGTTCATAATTCTTTCATACATGTCACTCATGAGTCATTGCATATCCCGGTACACCGCCGGAGGCATTCATAGAGTCATATTTTGTTCTAAGTATCGAGTTGTAATTGTTGAGTTGTAAGAAAATAAAAGTGTGATGATCATCATTATTAGAGCATTGTCCCAGTGAGGAAAGGATGATGGAGACTATGATTCCCCCACAAGTCGGGATGAGACTCCGGACGAAAAATAAAAAAGGGAAAACATGCCATAAAAAAGGAGAAAAGGCCCAAATAAAAAAATGAGAGAAAAAGAGAGAAGGGGCAATGCTACTATCCTTTTACCACACTTGTGCTTCAAAGTAGCACCATGATATTCATAGTAGAGAGTCTCTCATTTCGTCACTTCCATATACTAGTGGGAATTTTTCATTATAGAACTTGGCTTGTATATTCCAATGATAGGCTTCCTCAAATTTCCCTAGGTCTTCGTGAGCAAGCGAGTTGGATGCATACCCACTTAGTTCTTTTCTTGAGCTTTCATATACTTATAGCTCTAGTGCATCCGTTGCATGGCAATCCCTACTCACTCACATTGATATCTATTAATGGGCATCTCCATAGCCCATTGATACGCCTAGTTGATGTGAGACTATCTTCTCCCTTTTTGTGTTCTCCACAACCACCATTCTATTCCACCTATAGTGCTATATCCATGGCTCACGCTCATATATTGCGTGAAGATTGAAAAAGTTTTGAGAATGTCAAAAGTATGAAACAATTGCTTGGCTTGTCATCGGGGTTGTGCATGAGTTAAATACTTTGTGTGGTGAAGATAAAGCATAGCCAGACTATATGATTTTGTAGGGATAACTTTCTTTGGGCATGTTATTTTGAGGAGACATAATTGCTTTGTTAGTATGCTTGAAGTATTATTATTTTTATGTCAATATGAAATTTTATCTTGAATCTTTTGGATCTGAATATTCATACCACAATTAAGAAGAATTACATTAAAATTATGCCAAGTAGCACTCCGCATCAAAAATTCTATTTTTATCATTTACCTACTCGAGGACAAGCAGGAATTAAGCTTGGGGATGCTTGATACGTCTCCAACATATCTATATTTTTTGATTGCTCCATGCTATATTATATACTGTTTTGGACATTATTGGGCTTTATTATCCACTTTTATATTATTTTTGGGACTAACCTATTAAACGGAGGCCCAGCCCAGAATTGCTATTTTTTGCCTGTTTTAGGGCTTCGGAGAAAAGGAATATCAAACGGAGTCCAAACGTAATGAAACCGTCGGGAACGTGATTTTCTCAATGAATAAGACCCAGGAGACTTGGACCCTATGTCAAGACACAAAAGAGGAGGCCATGAGGTAGGGGGCGCGCCTACCCCCCAGGCGCGCCCTCCACCCTCGTGGGCCCCCTGTTGCTCCACCGATGTACTCCTTCCTCCTATATATACCTACGTACCCCCAAACGATCAGATACAGAGTCAAAACCCTAATTCCACCGCCGCAACTTTCTGTATCCATGAGATCCCATCTTGGGGCCTATTCCGGAGCTCCACCGGAGGGGGCATCGATCACGGAGGGCTTCTACATCAACACCATAGCCCCTTCGATGAAGTGTGAGTAGTTCACCTCAGACCTTCGGGTCCATAGTTATTAGCTAGATGGCTTCTTCTCTCTTTTTGGATCTCAATACAATGTTCTCCCCTCTCTTGTGGAGATCTATTCGATGTAATCTTCTTTTTGCGGTGTGTTTGTTGAGACCGATGATTTGTGGGTTTATGATCAAGTCTATCTATGAACAATATTTGAATCTTCTCTGAATTCTTTTATGTATGATTGGTTATCTTTGCAAGTCTCTTCGAATTATCAGTTTGGTTTGGCCTACTAGATTGATCTTTCTTGCAATGGGAGAAGTGCTTAGCTTTGGGTTCAATCTTGCGGTGTCCTTTCCCAGTGACAGTAGGGGCAGCAAGGCACGCATTGTATTGTTGCCATCGAGGATAACAAGATGGGGTTTTCATCATATTGCATGAGTTTATCCCTCTACATCATGTCATCTTTCTTAAGGCGTTACTCTGTTTTCATTAACTTAATACTCTAGATGCATGCTAGATAGCGGTCGATGAGTGGAGTAGTAGTAGTAGATGCAGGCAGGAGTCGGTCTACTTGTCTCGGACGTGATGCCTATATACATGATCATACCTAGATATTCTCTTAACTATGCTCAATTCTGTCAATTGCTCAACAGTAATTTGTTCACCCACCGTAGAATACTTATGCTCTCGAGAGAAGCCACTAGTCAAACCTATGGCCCCCCAGGTCTATCTTCATCATATTAATCTCCCAATACTTAGTTATTTCCGTTGCTTTTTACTTTGTTTTATTTTACTTTGCATCTTTATCACAAAAATACCAAAAACATTATCTTATCATATCTATCAGATCTCACTCTCGTAAGTGGCCGTGTAGGGATTGACAACCCCTTATCGTGTTGGTTGCGAGGATTTATTTGTTTTGTGCAGGTGCGAGGGACTCGCGCGTAGCCTCCTACTGGATTGATACCTTGGTTCTCAAAAACTGAGGGAAATACTTACGCTACTTTGCTGCATCATCCCTTCCTCTTCGGGGAAAACCAACGCAATGCTCAAGAGGTAGCAACCATCAACACTTGATGCTCCTTTTTGATTTCTACCTCCGCAGCCTTTAGCATTGCAAAGAGCTCGGGAATGGTCTTATCCATCCCTTGCATATTATAGTTCATCACGAAGCTTTTGTAGCTTGGTGGTAGTGATTGAAGAACTCTGTCAATGACACTATCAACAGGAAGATTAACTCCCAGATGAGTCAAGTGATTATGATACCCAAACATTTTGAGTATATGTTCACTGACAGAACTATTCTCCTCCATCTTGTAGCTATAGAACTTATTGTAGACTTCATATCTCTCAATGCAGGCATTTGCTTGAAATATTAACTTCAACTCCTGGAACATCTCATATGCTCCATGATGTTCAAAACGTCATTGAAGTCCCGGTTCTAAGCCGTAAAGCATGGCACACTGAACTATCGAGTAGTCATCAGCTTTACTCTACCAAACGTTCTTAACACTGTCAGCAGCATCTACAGCAGGCCTGGCACCCAACGGTGCTTCCAGGACGTAATTCTTCTGCGCAACAATGAGGATAATCCTCAAGTTACGGACCCAGTCCGTGTAATTGCTACCATCATCTTTCAACTTTGCTTTCTCAAGGAACACATTAAAATTCAACGGAACAACATCACGAGTCATCTATCTACAATCAACATAGACAAGCAAAAAACTATCAGGTACTAAGTTCATGATAAATTTAAGTTCAGTTAATCATATTACTTAAGAAATCCTACTTAGATAGACATCCCTCTAATCCTCTAAGTGATCACGTGATCCAAATCAACTAGACCATGTCCGATCATCACGTGAGATGGAGTAGTTTCAATGGTGAACATCACTATGTTGATCATATCTACTATATGATTCACGCTTGACCTTTCGGTCTTAGTGTTCCGAGGCCATATCTGGATATGCTAGGCTCGTCAAGTTTAACCTGAGTATTCCGCGTGTGCAACTGTTTTGCACCCGTTGTATTTGAACGTAGAGCCTATCACACCCGACCATCACGTGGTGTCTCAGCACAAAGAACTTTCGCAATGGTGCATACTCAAGGAGAATACTTATACCTTGATAATTTAGTGAGAGATCATCTTATAATGCTACCGTCAATCAAAGCAAGATAAGATGCATAAAAGATAAACATCACATGCAATCAATATAAGTGATATGATATGGCCATCATCATCTTGTGCTTGTGATCTCCATCTCCGAAGCGTCGTCATGATCACTATCGTCACCGGCGCGACACCTTGATCTCCATCGTAGCATCGTTGTCGTCTCGCCAACTATTTCTTCTACAACTATCGCTACCGCTTAGTGATAAAGTAAAGCAATTACATGGCGATTGCATTGCATACAATAAAGCGACAACCATATGGCTCCTGCTAGTTGCCGATAACTCGGTTACAAAACATGATCATCTCATACAATAAAATTTAGCATCATGCCTTGACCATATCACATCACAACATGCCCTGCAAAAACAAGTTAGACGTCCTCTACTTTGTTGTTGCAAGTTTTACGTGGCTGCTACGGGCTGAGCAAGAACCGTTCTTACCTACGCATCAAAATCACATCGATAGTTCGTCAAGTTGGTGCTGTTTTAACCTTCTCAAGGACTGGGCGTAGCCACACTCGGTTCAACTAAAGTTGGAGAAACTGACACCCGCCAGCCACATGTGTGCAAAGCACGTCGGTAGAACCAGTCTCGCGTAAGCGTACTTGTAATGTCGGTCTGGGCCGCTTCATCCAACAATACCGCCGAACCAAAGTATGACATGCTGGTAAGCAGTATGACTTGTATCACCCACAACTCACTTGTGTTCTACTCGTGCATATAACATCAACACATAAAACCTGGCTCTGATGCCACTGTTGGGGAACGTAGTAATTTCAAAAAAATTCCTACGCACACGCAAGATCATGGTGATGCATAGCAACGAGAGGGGAGAGTGTGTCCACATACCCTCGTAGACCGAAAGCGGAAGCATTAGCACAACGCGGTTGATGTAGTCGTACGTCTTCATGATCCGACTAATCAAGCACCGAACGCACAACACCTCCGAGTTCTGCGCACGTTCAACTTGATGACGTCCCTCGAACTCCGATCCAGCCGAGCTTTGAGGGAGAGTTCCGTCAGCACGATGGTGTGGTGACGCTGATGATGTTCTACCGACATAGGGCTTCGCCTAAGCACTGCTACGATATGACCGAGGTGGATTATGGTGGAGGAGGGCACCACACACGGCTAAGAGATCCAAGGGATCAATTGTTGTGTCTCTAGGGGGTGCCTCCCTCCCCATATATAAAGGAGTAGAGGAGGGGGAAGGGGCCGGCCACCCTTGGCGCGCCCCATGAGGAGTCCTACTCCCACCGGGAGTAGGACTCCCCCTTTCCATGTTGGAGTAGGAGAGGAGAGGGAAGGAGAAAGAGGGAGAAAGGAAAGGGGGGGGGCGCCGCCCCCTTCCTAGTCCAATTCGGACTTGGGAGGGGAGGGGCGCGCGGCTGCCCCTTGGCCGCCTCTCCTCTTCCACCAATTGGGCCCATGAGGCCCATTAACCTCCGGGGGGGGGGGGGGGGGTTCCGGTAACCCCCGGTACTCCGGTATATATCCGATAACCCCCGGAACCATTCCGGTGTCCGAATATAGTCGTCCAATATATCAATCTTCATGTCTCGACCATTTCGAGATTCCTCGTCACGTCCATGATCACATCCGGGACTCCGAACTACCTTCGGTACATCAAAACACATAAACTCATAATATAACCATCATCGAACTTTAAGCGTGCGGACCCTACGGGTTCCAGAACTATGTAGACATGACTGAGACACGTCTCCGGTCAATAACCAATAGCGGAACCTGGATGCTCATATTGGCTCCTACATATTCTACGAAGATCTTTATCGGTCAAACCGCATAACAACATACGTTGTTCCCTTTGTCATCGGTATGTTACTTACCCGAGATTCGATCGTTGGTATCTCAATACCTAGTTCAATCTCGTTACCGACAAGTCTCTTTACTCGTTCCGTAATACATCATCCCGCAACTAATCATTAGTTGCAATGCTTGCAAGGCTTAAGTGATGTGTATTACCGAGTGGGCCCAGAGATACCTCTCTGACAATCGGAGTGACAAATCCTAATCTTGAAATACGCCAACCCAACAAGTACCTTCGGAGACACCTGTAGAGCACCTTTATAATCACCCGGTTATGTTGTGACATTTGGTAGCACACAAAATGTTCCTCCGGTAAATGGGAGTTGCATAATCTCATAGTCATAGGAACATGTACAAGTCATGAAGAAAGCAATAGCAACAAACTAAACGATCAAGTGCTAAGCTAACGGAATGGGTCAAGTCAATCACATCATTCTCCTAATGATGTGATCCCGTTAATCAAATGACAACTCTTTGTCTATGGTTAGGAAACATAACCATCTTTGATTCAACGAGCTAGTCAAGTAGAGGCATACTAGTGACACTCTGTTTTGTCTATGTATTCACACATGTATCATGTTTCCGGTTAATACAATTCTAGCATGAATAATAAACATTTATCATGATATAAGGAAATAAATAATAACTTTATTATTGCCTCTAGGTCCAACACAAATGCGCAAAACACAACACACAACACTGGTTCAGCTGTGGGTACAACACAATAAGCCCAACACAACCACAGGGGATGCACAGACATAAACGGCGGCGGCGTCGATGATGAAGGAGAACTAATCAGGCTCAGGCGGTGGAGGGGGAAGAGGCGGAGCCATCCGGAGAGCCATCACACGAAGCTGGGTGATGATGGAGGTGATGCCGTCTCTCTCCCTGGGGCGGCTAAGCGGCCGCCAAAGCTGCAGGTAACCAGACCATTTAAACAAAGTGTCAGTAGCACGACGAAGAGGTATATGCTGAATCACAATCTTATTCCTAATAGTCCACAACGTCCAGGCAAGCACACCGATAGTCAGCCATCTAAGGTGGCGGGACGGGGGTGTTAGTGCCTGGAGTTCGGCGAAAAGATCGGGGAAGTTGTTGTGGTCCCAACTCCCACCAACTATTTTGCGGAAACAACTCCATAGGAATTGTGCGGACACACAGGTGTAGAAGATATGGTTCGAATCCTCTTCAGGCCCGCAGAGCGGGCAACGACCATCGCCGGGACCGTTGCGCTTTAGGACCTCCACACCAGAAGGGAGGCGGCCGCGAATCCATTGCCACAGGAATATCCTAATTTTCAAGGGGAGATGAATCTCCTAGATGGAGGTAAGAGCCTCAGGACCCAGAGAGGGGGAGATCGCCTGGTAGAGCGATTTAGTAGAGAATAGACCAGATGGCTCTAGTCGCCACCTGTTGCAGTCATCTCCCTTCTCTAGCTCAGGTTCATGCAGCGCGATGCAATCGAGTAAGTCATGCCAAGCCGCATTCTCCACCGGTCCAAATTGACGCCAGAACGCGAGTTGCCCTAAGTCAATAAGGGCCGTCGTGATAGAAATCCGCGGGTCAACCGCGATGGAGAACAGGTCAGGGAAACGAGCCGCGAAGGGGTTGTCCCCAGCCCAGCTATCGAACCAAAACAACATGGCAGTGCCAGACCCGACCGCAATCGAAGATCCAATGCGGAGGACTGGGAGAAGCTATATGATGGATTGCCAGAACTGGGAACCGCCGGACCGCTGGCAGAAGGCGAGCGGTTGGCCTCGAAGGTATTTCCGCTCGATGATGCGAAGCCATAGGCCACCCTCAACGTTCGTAATCCGCCAAAGCCACCTAGTTAGGAGGGCAATGTTCATCCGCTTGGAGGACATAATCCCAAGACCGTCCTGATCGCGTGGCTTACAAATCTCAGTCCATCGAACCATGTGGTACTTCTTCTTGTCTCCCTCACCAGCCCAGATGAAGTGCCCCTGGACCCTGGCAATCTCATGGTGCAGAGTCTCAGGCAGACTGTAGAAGCTCATTGTGAATAGGAGCAGGCTGGATAGGGACGAGTTGATCAACATAGTCCGGGCAGCTTTAGAGAGCCACCTCCCCTGCCATGCCTCAATACGGTGCTGGAGCTTGCCCACCGTGGGGCGAAGCTCGGCCACCGTAGCCTCGTGTCACTAATGGGTATCCCCAAATAAGTCGTGGGGAAGCTCCCAAGTGGACAGTTGAACCAGTCCGTGATGCTCCGCCGACCGTCATCGGAGTGCCCCAGCACCATCACCGTGCTTTTATTGAAGTTAATCCTGAGGCCAGACATCTACTGAAAGCACAGCAGGAGAAACTTCAAGTTCGTGATGTCACTCACCGATCCTTCCACCATGATAATGGTGTCATCCGCATATTGGAGGAGGGAAAGCCCGTTCCCTCCTACTAAATGTGGGACTATGCCTTTGATATGGCCCGCTGCCTTTGCCTTATCTAAGATGGCTGCCAGGGCATCAACCACTATGTTGAAGAGGAACGGGGAGAATGGATCGCCCTGACGCACCCCACATAAGGTGGGGAAGTATGGGCCAATCTCGCCGTTAATGTTCACTGTGGTTCAGCCCGAGCAGACCATCTGCATCACCCGGGTCACCCACCGCTCGTTGAAGCCCTTCCGGAGCAGGCATTCCTCAAGGAAGTGCCAGCTGACCATGTCATAAGCCTTGTGGAAGTGTAGTTTCAGGAAGACCGCCTTGAGGTGCTTGGAGTGTACCTCGTGCAGGGCTTCATGAAAAACTAGGACTCCGTCAAGGATATATCAGCCTTGGATGAATGTCGACTGGTCTGGGTGGATGATTCGGTCGGCAATTGGGGCCACCCTATTGGCGTACCCCTTTGCGAGGATGCAGAAGATGACATTGATCACCGTGATTGGGCAGAATTGGCGGATATCCGAAGCGCCCGTGACTTTGGGGATGAGGGTGATTATCCCAAAGTTAAGCCTGGTGAGGTCGATGGACCCAACATAGAACTCCTCAAACAGGGCCATCACCTCTGATTTGACGGCCTCCCAGAAGGTTTGAAAGAATTTCACTGGGAGGCCATCCGGGCCGGGAGCCGAGGACGGATTCATGCCTTTAATGGCCGCCCACACTTCAGCTTCGGAGAACGGTGCCGTTAGAACCACGTTATCCGCCTCTTAAACACAGTAGTGGGAGGCCATATATCATGGGCAAGGGCAAACCCTCCCCGAGGGGAGGCAGCGAATAGGTCTTTGTAAAAGCCGTCAACATGGGCCCGGATGGCCTCCAGCTGTTGCAAGAGGGGCTCTCCATCCCAGAGCAGCGGGATGGAGTTATGGTGCCGGCGGCCGTTAGCGATGGCCTGGAAGTAGGCAGTATTGGCGTCCCCTTTGATGACCCAATTCTGCGTACCTCGGAGGCGCCAGAATGCCTCCTCATCAATGTAGATAACCGTGAGTTGGTCTTCCAAATCGTATCTAAGCATCCATTCCTCTACCGAGAGGCCCGCGGTATCTGCCCGAAGGTCGAGTGCCTATATGCCCTCTAGGATAGTTTTTCCCGCTCTCAGATGTCGCGACCTAGGTTAGCACCCCACCCTCTCATGAATTGGCGCGACCGCTTAGCATAAAAATGCCAGGAGTCGCCGGCCGAGAGGGAGCGATGGGGTGCGTCACGAGCCTCTGACCACCAATCGGCAACCACAGCGGCGAACCCGGGCTGGTTCAGCCAGAAGGTCTCAAAGAGAAAGCAGGGGGGTTGGGGGGTCGCTCCTTCTCATAGGAGAGAAGGAGAGGGACGTGATCGGAGCCGATCCGAGTAATCACGCGAAGCGATGCGAGGGGGCAACGCAAGTCCCATTCCGGAGACGCGAAGACCCAGTCAAGGACCGACCGGGTCGGGTCTGCTTGGCGGTTAGTCCAGGTGAACCTGGCACCAACCCTATCTAGCTCGCGGAGCCCCATGTCTGTGATGTAGTCATTAAACATTTGCATCCGGGGAAAGTTGACCAAATTATTGATTTTATCCTCTTCGGACCAGATGAGGTTAAAGTCGCCGCCCACCACGACCGGTAACTGGGCGGCCAAGACTTTCGTTCGGATCTCAGCAAGGAAGGCCTCTGAGCGGCTATGATCTGCCGGTCCGTAGACGGCAATGACCTCCCATCTGAAGTTGAGAGCCCGCTCAAAGATCTCCATGCCGACGAAGAACTCGCCCCGGTCCATGCTTCCTACCTCAAAGGTGGCGTCCTTGACTCATAGAAGGATGCCTCCTGAGTGGTCTGCGCTCCCGCTAGAAGGGAGCCAGTGCCAAGCAAATAGGTCGGAACTCAAATGTTCGAGTTCCCACAGCGAGAACTTTGTGCGCATCGTCTCTTGAATGGCCACAATGTCTATTCGCTCGTTCCGCATGTACTCGATCAGTTGGTGGCGTCAGCCGTCTTGAACGAAGCCGGGATGTTACAGAATAGGGTCCGCATCACGAGACCATCGGGGGGCTGCTTGACTCCAAGACACGGGATGTGCTCTGAGCGCGAAGGGTTGCAGTGCGGGAGCGTGTGCAGCCCCGGATCTCGGTCGGGTCAATCACCGAACAAGACATGGTGCCCCAGGTGCCTCAGCAGTGATAACCCACAAGTATAGGGGATCAATTGTAGCCTCTTTTGATAAGTAAGAGTGTCGAACCCAACGAGGAGCTAAAGGTAGAACAAATATTCCCTCAAGTTCTATCGACCACCGATACAACTCTACGCACGCTTAACGTTCGCTTTACCTAGAACAAGTATGAAACTAGAAGTACTTTGTAGGTGTTTTTGGATAGGTTTGCAAGATAATAAAGAGCGCATAAATAAAAAGTAGGGGCTGTTTTAGGTAAAGAAGCAATAAAGTTAGTATAGCGAGTGTGGAAAAGTGGTGGTAGGAGTTGCGAAATTGTCCCTAAGCAATTGACTAGTTTACTAGACCGATAGCAAGTTTTATGTGGGAGAGGCCACTGCTAGCATGTCATCCCTGACTTGGAATTCTATGCACTTATGATTGGAACTATTAGCAAGCATCCGTAACTACTAACATTCATTAAGGTAAAACCCAACCATAGCATTAAGATATATTGGCCCCCCTTCAATCCCGTATGCATCAATTTCTATGCTAGGTTGAAGCTTCTGTCACTCTTGCCCTCCAATACATAGTCCTATCAACATACAACTAACCCTATGGTGTGATCCACGCGTGCGCTCATATGATGGGCACCAAAGGACATCAACATAACCACAAGCAAATTAAACCAATCATAGCAATTCACCAATCACCGATAGGACAACGAAAATCTACTCAGACATCATAGGATGACAACACATCATTGGATAATAATATAAAGCATAAAGCACCATGTTCAAGTAGAGGGTACAACGGGTTGCAGGAGAGTGGAACGCTGTAGATAGATGGGGGGAAGGTGATGAAGATGTTGGTGAAGATGACGGAGGTGTTGGTGTAGATCGCCGTCACACGATGATGGCCCCGGCGGCGTTCCAGCGCCACGGGGAGAGAGGGGGAGAGAGCCCCCCTTCTTCTTGTTCTTCCCTGACCTTCTCCCTAGATGGCAGAAGGGTTTCCCCTATGGTCCATGGCCTCCATGGCGGCGGAGGGGCGAGAGCCCCTCCGAGATTGGATCTGTCTCTCTGTATCTCTCTGTTTCTGCGTTCTCAGATTCTGCCCTTTCACCGTTTCTTATATTCCCGGAGATTCGTAGCTCCGATTGGGATGAAATTTTAACATGATCTCTATCCGGATATTAGCTTTCTTGCGGCGAAAGAAGGGCACCAACCGCCTTATGGGGAGGCCACGAGGGTCAGGGGTGCGCCCCCTGTCTCGTGGCCCCCTCGGGCACCGTCTCGCGTTGATTCTTCTTCCCAAATATCACATATATTCCAAAAAAAACTCTTTCAATTTTTATCCCGTTTGGACTCCGTTTGACATGGATTTTCTGTGAAACAAAAAACATGCAACAAACATGAACTGGCACTGGGCACTGGATCAATATGCTAGTCCCAGAAATAGTATAATAAGTTGCCAAACATATATGAAAGTTTTATAATATTGGCATGGAACAATAAAAAAATTATAGATACGACGGAGACGTATCAGCATCCCCAAGCTTAATTCCTGCTCGTCCTCGAGTAGGTAAATGATAAAAAAGATAATTTTTGATGTGGAATGCTACCCAGTATAATCTTGATCATGTATCTAATCACAGCATGAATATTAAGACACGAGTGGTTCAAAGCAATAGTCGATCTTTTGACATTAAGACAATAATACTTCAAGCATACTAATAAAGCAATCATGTCTTTTCAAAATAACATGGCCAAAGAAAGTTATCCCTACAAAATCATATAGTCTGGCTATGCTCCATCTTCACCACACAAAATATTCAAATCATGCACAACCCCGATGACAAGCCAATCAATTGTTTCATACTTTTGATGTTCCCAAACCTTTTCAACTTTCACGCAATACATGAGCGTGAGCCATGGACATAGCACTATGGGTGGAATAGAATATGATGGTGGAGGTTGTGTGGAGAAGACAAAAAGGAAGGAAGTCTCACATCGACGCGGCTAATCAATGGGCTATGGATATGCCCATCAATTGATGTCAATGCGAGGAGTAGGGATTGCCATGCAACGGATGCACTAAGAGCTATAAGTGTATGAGAGCTCAAACTAAAAACTAAGTGGGTGTGCATCCAACTTGCTTGCTCATGAAGACCTCGGGCATTTGAGGAAGCCCATCATCAGAATATACAACCCAAGTTCTATAATTAAAAATTCCCACTAGTATATGAAAGTGATAACTCAAGAGACTCTCTATATGAAGAACATGGTGCTACTCTGAAGCACAAGTGTGGTAAAAGGATAGTAACATTGCCCCTTCTCTCTTTTCTCTCATTTTTTTGTTTTTTTGGTGGGCTTCTTTAGCCTCTTTTATTTTTTGTGGGCTTATTTGGCCTATTTTATTTATTTTTTGTAAAGTCCGGAGACCCATCCCAACTTGTGAGGGAATCATAGCTTCCATCATCCTTTCCTCACATGGGACAATGCTCTAATAATCATCCTTACAACTCAATATTACAACTCGGTGCTAGAACAAAATATGACTCTATATGAATGCCTCTGGCGGTGTACCGGGATGTGCAATGATATAGTGTAGTAATGCCATCAAAAAACGAACAAGCCATGAAAGCATCATGCTAGCTATCTTACGATCATGCAAAGCAATATGACAATAAATGCTCAAGTCATGTATATGATGATGATGGAAGTTGCATGGCCATATATCTCGGAATGGCTATGGAAATGCCATGATAGGTAGGTATGGTGGCTGTTTTGAGGAAGATATAAGGAGGCTTATGTGTGATAGAGCGTATCGTATCACGGGGTTTGGATGCACTGGCAAAGTTTGCTCCAACTCTCGAGGTGAGAAAGGATAATGCACGGTATCGAAGAGGCTAGCAATGATGGAAGGGTGAGAGTGCGTATAATCCATGGATTCAACATTAATCATAAAGAACTCACATACTTATTGCAAAAATCTATTAGTCGCCAAAACAAAGTACTATGCGCATGCTCCTAGGGGGATAGATTGGTAAGAAAAGACCATTGCTCGTCCCCAACCGCACTCATTAGGAAGACAATCAATAAATACCTCATGCTCCGACTTCATCACATAACGGTTCACCATACGTGCATGCTACGGGAATCAAAAACTTCAACACAAGTATTTCTACAATCCACAACTACCCACTAGCATGAATCTAATATCACCATCTTTATATCGCAAAACTATTGCAAGGAATCAAACATATCATATTTAGTGATCTACAAGTTTTATGTAGGATTTTTTGACTAACCATGTGAATGACCAATTCCTGTCATCTCTCTAAATAGATATAAGTGAAGCAAGAGAGTTTAATCCTTTCTACAAAAGATATGCCCATGCTCTAACAAATATAAGTGAAGCAAAATAGCATTCTACAAATGGCAGTTTTCTATGTGAAGAGAAACAGGCAATCCAAACTTCAAAAGATATAAGTGAAGCACATGAAGCATTCTATAAAGCCATACTCAAAAGGTATAAGTGAAGTGTAATGAGAATTCTATAAATAAACTATGGACTATCTCATACCAGCATGGTGCATCAAATACAAGTGGAAACTAAATGCAAAAGATGCTCCAAGATTTGCACATATCGCATGAACGAAACGAATCCGAAAACATACTGATATTTGTTGAAGAAAGATGGGATGCCTTCTGGGGCATCCCCAAGCTTAGATGCTTGATTCTCCTTGAATATTTACTTGGGGTGCCTTGGGCATCCCCAATCTTGAGCTCTTTCCTCTCCTTCTTCTCCTCACATCGAGACATCCTCAATCTTCGAACACTTCATTCACACAAAACTCAACAGAAAGCTCGGTAAGATCCGTTAGTATAATAAAGCAAATCACTACTCCAAGTACTGTTGCAAACCAATTCATATTTTGTTTTTGCATTTTAGCTACTGTAATATAACATTTCCATGGCTTAATACACTGATAGGAATCGATAGTTTCATCAAAAAAAACAAACTATGCATCAAAAACAGAATCTGCCTTAAACAGGACAGTCTGTAGTAATATGAACATTCACCATACTTCTGATACTCCAACAATTCTACCAAAATTAGAAAAAACAAAAAATTTGTATAGAAAGACAGTGCAAAAAGTTTCAGAACCGTTTGACTTTCCAGCAAAAAATGTAAAATCACGCACTACAGCCAAAGTTTCTGTCCTGTACCGTACAAACCAACAAGCATCTAAAACATCCTAAAGGCAAACATTGGCACATTATTTTTATAATACAAATGGATTGTACAATGGGATAATTATTTTTGTTGAAAATTTTCTGTAATCAAGATTCACAAAGTTTCCGTGAGCATGAACAAAGTTCAAGGAGCTCCCCCACTTCAACAATGCTTGTCTCTCTCACTTTCACTTTCCTTTTTGAAAAAGTTTTGGGTTCCCCTCTTTATTTTTTTGTTTTAAACTTTATAAAAGCACTCAACAGAAATAAATGACTCTCTAAAACTTCCGGGTTGTCTCCTTGGCAGCGCTTTCTTTAAAGCCATTAAGCTAGGCATAAAGTGCTCAAGTAATGAATCCACCCGGATCCCAAGGTATATCAAAGCCAATTTGAATCAACAATGATTCGTAATTTAGTAGTGAGCACAAAGTAACATATATCAAGCAATGACGAAGTCTAACTCTCTTCCTATGCATCGGCATGTCATACAAGAACAATTCATGCACATCAAGTAAAGGCCAATACATAGCATAAGCAGTTTCTTGCAATTCTATCATGTGGGAAACATAGAGAGGTGGAGATATAGTTCCTCTCTCATAATAATTGCAAGTAGGAGCAGCAAGCACATTCATATTATATCTATCAAAATCATCATGTGTAGTAATAAAACGCAACCCATCAATATAATCCTTAACAAGAGCAAACTTCTCCGATATAGTGTAGTCGGGAGAATTCAAAAAGATAATAGGACTATCATGCGTGGGTGAAATAGCAACAATTTCATGTTTAACATAAGGAACTATAGCAAGTTCATCTCCATAAGCATAATTCATATTGGCATCTTGGCCACAAGCATAGCAAGCATCATCAAAAAAGGATATTTCAAGAGAATCAACGGGCTCATAACAATCATCATAGCATTCATCCTTTGGTGAGCACGAAGGGAAATTAAACATTGTATGGGATAAAGAGTTACTCTCACTAGAAGGTGGGGACGGGTGATCAATCCGCTCTTCCTCCTTTTATTCTTCGCTCTCCTCCTCATCTTTTTCATCCAATGAGCTCACAATGTCATTAATTTCTTCTTCCATAGACTCCTGCAAAATATTAGTCTCTTCTTGGACAGCAGAGACTCTATCAATAAAATCATCAATATCAGAATTGAATTCATAATTCTCATAGCAATATTTAAGTAGCAAAATTTTCAGGTCTGTAAACAACATCATCAAGATTTTCACACTCTTTAAACAAAGATTCAATTTCATAAGCACCCATAAAAGCAACAAATTCTTCTATTTGTTCCACATCATAGTAATCATAGATACCGTTAGCATAAGATGCCAAGGTTTTATCATCATTAAATTTTCATGAAAAGGGAAGGTGTGGAGCCTCCATCCTAGAGCAACAAGTATAGTCATATCTCAAGCATAGTTCGCGAGCATACCAATGCAACATATGAATTTGATCCCATAATAGTTTCCCTTTTTGAGTCAAGCGATAATCCCTAAAGTATCCATGTTAATCCAACGTGTCTCCCATTACATAATTGAATGGGGTTTTCTCAGGATTATCAGAGTAGTACATAATATTTTTAACATAACCAGCATCAAGGGTTTTAGGAGGTTACCCATCTCCATGAGTAGCAGGTACACCTATTTTTTTGGGATTTCGTGTTCCATATCCATAACTAAAGATAGAGAACAACTTAGAACAGCAAATAAAACTTACTTAGTGATAAAGCAAACAAGCACACATGAGAATATTCATCCCACGCTATTGCTCCCCGGCAACGGCGCCATAAAATGGTCTTGATAACCCACAAGTATAGGGGATCAATTGTAGCCTCTTTCGATAAGTAAGAGTGTCGAACCCAACGAGGAGCTAAAGGTAGAACAAATATTCCCTCAAGTTCTATCGACCACCGATACAACTCTACGCATGCTTAATGTTCGCTTTACCAAGAACAAGTATGAAACTAGAAGTACTTTGTAGGTGTTTTTGGATAGGTTTGCAAGATAATAAAGAGTGCATAAATAAAAAGTAGGGGCTGTTTTAGGTAAAGAAGCAATAAAGTTAGTATAGCGAGTGTGGAAAAGTGGTGGTAGGAGTTGCGAAATTGTCCCTAAGCAATTGACTACTTTACTAGACCGATAGCAAGTTTTATGTGGGAGAGGCCACTGCTAGCATGTCATCCCTGACTTGGAATTCTATGCACTTATGATTGGAACTATTAGCAAGCATCCGCAACTACTAACATTCATTAAGGTAAAACCCAACCATAGCATTAAGATATATTAGTCCCCCTTCAATCCCGTATGCATCAATTTCTATGCTAGGTTGAAGCTTCTGTCACTCTTGCCCTCCAATACATAGTCCTATCAACGTACAACTAACCCTATGGTGTGATCCACGCGTGCACTCATATGATGGGCACCAAAGGACATCAACATAACCACAAGCAAATTAAACCAATCATAGCAATTCACCAATCACCGGTAGGACAACGAAAATCTACTCAGACATCATAGGATGGCAACACATCATTGGATAATAATATGAAGCATAAAGCACCATGTTCAAGTAGAGGGTACATCGGGTTGTGGGAGAGTGGACCGATGTAGATAGATGGGGGAAGGTGACGAAGATGTTGGTGAAGATGACGGAGGTGTTGGTGTAGATCGTCGTCACCCGATGATGGCCCCGACGGCGTTCCGGCGCCACCGGGAGAGAGGGGGAGAGAGCCCCCCTTATTCTTATTCTTCCTTGACCTTATCCCTAGATGGGAGAAGGGTTTCCTCTCTGGTCCATGGCCTCCATGGCGGAGGAGGGGCGAGAGCCCCTCCGAAATTGGATATGTCTCTCTGTCTCTCTCTGTTTCTGCGTTCTCAGATTCTGCCATTTCACCGTTTCTTATATTCTCGGAGACCCGTAACTCTTATTAGGCTGAAATTTTAACACGATCTCTATCCGGATATTAGCTTTATTGCGGTGAAAGAAGGGCACCAACCGCCTTACAGGGTGGCCACGAGGGTCAGGGGCGCGCCCCTGCCTCGTGGCCCCCTCGGGCATCGTCTCGCATTGATTCTTCTTCCCAAAAATCACATATATTCCAAAAAAATCTCCGTCAGTTTTTATCCTGTTTGGACTCTGTTTGATATGGATTTTCTGTGAAACAAAAACATGCAACAAACAAGAACTGGCACTGGGCACTGGATCAATATGTTAGTCCCAAAAATAGTATAAAAAGTTGCCAAAAGTATATGAAAGTTGTATAATATTGGCATGGAACAATCAAAAATTATAGATACGACAGAGACGTATCAGGCAGCGGCGGCAGAGGCGGACTGGAGGCGAGCACGGGTCTCGGCAAGGCGCCCCTCCAGGATCTAGCGGCCGCGGATCGCCTCAATCTGGACTAACGGGGGACCAATCTCATCACGGAACATGATGGCCGAATCTGCCGCCACCTTTGCGAGGTGGCCTAACGGAGCTGACTCAAGAGCGGAAAACGAGCATGTAGCAGGGGTGGCTGGGATGGTCGGGGTACCTGGCTCAAGGTTCCGTGCAGTGGCCCAGAGCTTTGCCCGCTCAGGTATAGGCAGAGCTGGGCTGCCCTCCGGTCTGGCCGCCCCGGTCCTGGCGCTACGATGAGAGGACGTCACTGGTGTCGAGGTCGACCTGCCTCGCCTGGAGTAAGCCGCGGACCGAGGGGGGAGAGGGGGGCAGCCACCGGTGTGGTCACCACCGTCATCGCCCCATTGGCCGCCGGGCAGGAGGTCAGGAGCTGGGTCAGTGAAGATGCGAGCTCAGGCAGAATCGAAGAGGAGGCACACGGAGTCAGAGGCACGTCAGCGCTGGGGAGAGCTTCCCCCGGGCTCCACCAGGTCCAGGCGCAGCGTCGCGACAAGGGTGGGGAGGGGAGGTGCCTGGTCCTCGACCAGCCCCAGCCCAGCCGAAGCCTTGGCCGTCGTGGGCAGGACAGAGGGGGCAGGCGGGGACGGAGGAACGATGGTGTCGGGGAGGTCCCCGGTTTCCACCGGGACCACGCGCACCGGCGCGGCGAGCAGGGGAGCAGAAGACCGGTCCGGCACCAACCCCAGCCCACCCGAGTGCTCAGCCGGCACGGGGAGGAGCAAGGGAGCAGCGGCCGAGATGATGGCGGCGGGGGCGTTGGGAGGGACTCCGGGGGAGCGAGGAGACAATGCCGGGAACACCTGGAGGCTGGCATCGGATGCGTTGCTATCGTCGGTTGGCTGCGTCGGAGCCGATGCGTGTGAGCGGCCGGTCCCGGCGCCACCCCTCGAGGCAGGCGCAGCAGTCCGGGGGTCGGGAGGGCTGTCCTTGTAGTCATCGTCATCCTCCTCCGAGCCGGAATTTGGGCCATGGCGGGGGTCCCGGTCGCTACGGCGACCCGGCCCGTCGGTGCCGCCACCCAAGAAGTCATCATCTGGGATGCGTGGGCGGCCAATGTGGTTGGGTGGCTCGGGGAAGATCCCGAGGTCGAAGCCATGGTTATTGAAGAACACCCGGACCTCGGCATGAAGCTTGGACGAGTCAAGGGACTTGACCTTGACACGCACTTCCTCCTCCTTCCGGAGGGAAAGCTCGTCCACCACGACCACCTTGCCGAGGATGCGGGACATGGTCCGGATGACTCTCTCCGAGCGTGTGATGTCGGGGAGGCCGGCGATGAGGATCCAAGCCGTGCGCCCCCCTACCTCATGGGCCCCCTGGAGACCTCCCGACTCCAACTCCAGCTCTATATATCTGCTTTCGGGGAGAAAAAAATAGGAGATAAGAATTCATCGCGTTTTACGATACGGAGCCGCCGCCAAGCCCTAAAACCTCTCAGGAGGGCTGATCTGGAGTCCGTTCGGGGCTCCAGAGAGGGGGATTCGTCGCCGTCGTCATCATCAACCATCCTCCATCACCAATTTCATGATGCTCACCGCCGTGCGTGAGTAATTCCATCGTAGGCTTGCTGGACGGTGATGGGTTGGATGAGATTTATCATGTACTCGAGTTAGTTTTGTTAGGGTTTGATCCCTAGTATCCACTATGTTCTGAGATTGATGTTGCTATGACTTTGCTATGCTTAATGTTTGTCACTAGGGCCCGAGTGCCATGATTTCAGATCTGAACCTATTATGTTTTCATCAATATATGATAGTTCTTGATCCTATCTTGCAAGTCTATAGTCACCTATTATGTGTTATGATCCGTTAACCCCGAAGTGACAATAATCGGATACTTACCGATGATGATCGTAGTTTGAGGAGTTCATGTATTCACTATGTGCTAATGCTTTGTTCCGATTCTCTATTAAAAGGAGGCCTTAATATCCCTTAGTTTCCATTAGGACCCCACTGCCATGGGAAGGTAGGACAAAAGATGTCATGCAAGTTCTTTTCCATAAGCACGTATGCCTATATACGGAATACATGCCTACATTACATTGATGAATTGGAGCTAGTTCTGTGTCACCCTATGTTATGACTGTTACATGATGAAACCACATCCGGCGTAATTATCCATCACTGATTCGATGCCTACGAGCTTTCCATATATTGGTTTACGCTTATTTACTTTCCCGTTGCTATTGTTACAATCACTACAAAATACCAAAAACATTACTTTGCTTTCATTACTCTTTTGTTACCATTACCATCACTATCATATTACTTTGCTAGTAAACACTTTGCTACAGATACTAAGTTTCCAGGTGTGGTTGAATTGACAACTCAGCTGCTAATACTTGAGAATATTCTTTGGCTCCCCTTGTATCGAATCAATAAATTTGGGTTGAATACTCTAACCTCGAAAGCTGTTGCGATCCCCTATACTTG
Organism: Triticum urartu; assembly: GCF_003073215.2. Taxonomy (NCBI): domain Eukaryota; kingdom Viridiplantae; phylum Streptophyta; class Magnoliopsida; order Poales; family Poaceae; genus Triticum; species Triticum urartu. Next base: position 501,184,941 of record NC_053023.1, on the reverse strand, counting down.
TGGGTTATCAAGACTAATTTCTGGCGCCGTTGCCAGGGAGCATAGCTCTATTCTTTGACTCACTTGGGATTTATATCTGCTGGAACCTATGAAGAACTTGAAAGACACTGAGACAACAATTTATCCCTCAACTACGAGGGGAGGTAAGGAACTGCCATCTAGCACTGCACTTGATTCACCTTCTGTTATGAGTAAGCTTGCGGCACCTAAACCTGCTTCTGCTATTCATTCTGATATGTCGCAGGTTATTGATGATGCTACTTCTGCTATACATGATACTTATGATGAAACTACTTCTATGCTTGATACTAATGTGCCACTTGGTGATTTTCTCGAGGAACAACTTGCTAGGGCTAGAGAGATTGAAAATATTGAATCTGATTATGATGATGAAAGTGATGATGAAGAATCACTTGTTATTCCTGAGGGTTATTTATTTGATCAAGAAGCTTCTTTAGCTATTTTAGCTTGCAAAGATAGATATGAACTCAAAAGGTTATTAGCTAAATGGAATAAGCAATCTCTAAATGCTAGGATGAAACCTGACCCTGCTTTTGCTACTTCACATATCTGTGTTACTGATAAGGATTATGAATTCTCTGTTGATCCTGATATAATTACTTTAGTTGAATCTGATCCTTTTCATGGCTATGAATCTGAAACTGTTGTGGCACATCTTACTAAATTAAATGATATAGCCACCCTGTTCACTAATGATGAGAGATCTCGCTACTTTTATATCCTTAAAATATTTCCATTCTCATTAAAGGGTGATGCTAAGATATGGTTCAATTCTCTTGATCCTGGTTGTGTGCGTAGTCCCCAGGATATGATTTACTACTTCTTTGCTAAATATTTCCCTGCTCATAAGAAACAAGATGCTTTAAAGGAAATATACAACTTTGTGCAAATTAAAGAAGAGAGTCTCCCACAAGCTTGGGGGAGGCTTCTCAAGTTACTTAATGCTTTGCCTGATCAAGCACGAGTTCCAGCCCTCTTTGCTGCCATTTTCGATCTCCTTGCTCAAAGCACCTCTCACAAAACTGCTTGGGGAGATTGTTCCTTGGTATATGACTCCTCCATTGGTCCAACTAGTTTTTGTTCTAGTGCTTTATTCATTGCAAATTTTTGCTGCTTAGGTGACCCTGTTCTTGAGCTTGCATGTCAAATTTATATGGTCAAAAGTAGTTTTGATGCATGATATAGGCTCTAGGCACTTGTAGGAGTGGTTGCTATCAATATTATTGAGTTTGGTTTACTTTTATTTTGAAGTTACTAAAAATTTCAGAATTTTTCAGAAAATGATGAGGAGACTTTTGAGGGGCTCATCGAGCCAAAGCTCGAAGGAGAAGGCACCGAAGCCTAAGTATAATTTGCCTCGCACCGCGGAGGTTCGGGCGTGTGAATGGCCTTCCGAGGATTTCTTAAGAGCAGCCGGGATTTATGAAGATTTTCATGAGTTGGCTCAGACTGCAGGCCTTACCGCTTTCCTCCACGACCAATGCGATCAGTACCTCTTGTTCACAAATACCTTTGTGCAAAACTTTCATTTTTATTCTAAGAACTCACCACCTACAGTGGAATTTCATTTATATGATGAGCATAAGGAGATGTCACTTTATGATTTGTGTCGGATTTGTTTAGTCCCTTTTGGGGGCAAGACAGAAGAACCACATCGTGATGATGTGGAGGGATTTATTGACACTATCACTGTAGGGGAAACAAGGAAGATTTCTGATGCACGAATCACTAGCATACATTTTCCTATTTTACGCTACTTTGCATTATTTGCTAGTCGTTTCTTAATTGGTCACGGAAACTATGGAAACCTGAGTATCCCTGATATTATTATTTTGCACCATGGCTTATACGGTGATAACTCTTTTAGTATGGGCGGCATTATTGCTAGACGGTTAAGTATGAACCGTACTAAGGGTCCCATCTTTGGAGGCATTTATGCTTCATGCCTCGTTGCACATTTTAACATACCTATTAAGCATTATGAGAAGGAAGAAAAGGTGCTGCCTCGTGTTTATTTAGATTATAAAAGTATGGTAGCACATGATTTTATTGTTAAGAATAGGGAAGGAGAGCTGAAATATCAATTGTTCTTTAATAAACATCATCCTGAGACTATTACCTTGCCTGATCCTTCTTTGTTTGATTTGACTGTAGGCATGTACCTTGTTCCGTTGGCAGCTATTCACGCCTACCGGAACCCTGCACCAGCCCCGGAACCGGAACCACAAGAGGAGCCTCCACGATAGTCTGTTTATTCTTGGGATCCGGAGATGACTGTCAGCCAATGGCAGTCAGAGTCTTCTTCATCACAGTACGACCCCAACAACTATTATTATGGATATCAGCCAGGCCAGCCGTGGCCATAGACCAACTTAGGCCAAAAACCTAAGCTTGGGGGAGTACGTATTTCTCACCGACATTACATTTATGTTCACACACACTCATTGCTAGATGTCGGTGCTCATACTTTTTCATTGTATCATCCATGCTAGTTTATTTAATTTTATGCTTTATTCCTGTGTGTTTGATAAACCTTAAGAAAAACCAAAAAAAATTAGTAGTAGTTTACTTTTCTTGCTGTAGTAATAATTAAAAAGAAAACCCAAAAATATTTCCTGTTCTTCTTTTGCTTGTTGGGAGCTTGCCCGTGTAAATAGTTTTATTTCTTTTCTTTTCTTTGGGGGTCAGTAGGAGAAGACCATGATTAAATTGTTGAAGTGGCTCTTATATGCTTTATTGTTGATTTAACCAAGATCCCATATTGCTTTGTCTTCTCCTGTTTATTGAATGCTCGCAGATTCCAGCTTAGTCCAATGCACGTGCACTCTTATTATTATTCACATCGTTCGGTCGTGCAAGTGAAAGGCAATTATGATGATATATGATGGACTGACTGAGATGAGAAAAGCTGGTATGAACTCGACCTCCTTTGTTTTTGTAAATATGATGAGTTCATCGTTCTTGATTCAGCTTGTTATGAATAAACATGTTTGTAATGACAATTAGAGATCATAGTTGCTTATGACATGCTTGATTAGCTATGAGTTATAATGGTTTACCTTGCGTGCCAACATGCTATTGAGATGGTTATGATGGGGTATGATGGGGTGGTATCCTCCTTTGAATGATTTAAGTGACTTGACTTGGCACATGTTCACTCATGTAGTTGAAACAATTCAACATAGCCTTCACGATATTTATGTTCATGGTGGATTATATCCTACTCATGCTTGCATCCAATGTTTATTAATTTTAATGCACGTACATGGCTATTGTCGCTCTCTAGTTGGTCGCTTCCCAATCTTTTGCTAGCCTTCACCTGTACTAAGCAGGAATACTGCTTGTGCATCCAATCCCTTAAACCCCAAAGTTATTCCAGATGAGTCCACTATACCTTCCTATATGCGGTATCTACCTACCATTCCAAGTAAATTTGTATGTGCCAAACTCTAAACCTTCAAATAATCATCCTGTTTTATATGCTCGAATAGCTCATGTATCAACTAGGGATGTCTGTATCTTCCACGCTAGGCGGGTTATTCTCAAGAGGAGTGGACTCCGCTCCTCACTCACGAGAAAATGGTTGGTCACCGGGATGCCCAGTCCCATGCTTTATGCAAACTAAATCAAAATAATTGCAAAACAAAACTCCCCCTGGGACTGTTGTTAATTGGAGGCACTCGTTGTTTCGAGCAAGCCATGGATTGATGTTTGTTGGTGGAGGGGGAGTATAAACTTTACCATTCTGTTTGGGAACCGCCTATAATGTGTGTAGCATGGAAGATATCGCCATCTCTTGGTTGTTATGTTGACAATCAAAGTATACCGCTCAAAATTTTAATTATCTCCATTTCAAAACCGAGCTCTGACACCTCTACAAATCCCTGCTTCCCTCTGCGAAGGGCCTATCTATTTACTTTTATGTTGAGTCATCACCCTCTTATTAAAAGCACTAGCTGGAGAGCATAGCTGTCATTTGCATTCATCACTGTTAATTTATATTGGGTGTGACTATGATTGGATCTCTTTTACCATGAATTACAATGTCTAGTCAGTCCTTGATCTTTAAAGGTGCTCTGCATTTATGTTTTGTAGTCTCAAAAAGGGCTAGCGAGATACCATCTTGTTATATCATATTATGATTGTTTTGAGAAAGTGTTGTCATCCGAGATTTATTATTATGGCTTGCTAGTTGATTATGCTATTGATATGGGTAATCATGAGACCTGAAAATTATTGCAAATATGGTTAGTTATAATCTTTGCTGAAAACTTGAATGCTAGCTTGACATATTTACAACAACAAGAGCAAACAGAGTTTGTAAAAGTTTTTCTTTATTTCTTTCAGTTTGTCAACTAAATTGCTTGAGGACAAGCAAGGGTTTAAGCTTGGGGGAGTTGATACGTCTCCATCGTATCTACTTTTCCAAACACTTTTGCCCTTGTTTTGAACTCTAACTTGTATGATTTGAATGGAACTAACCCGGACTAACACTGTTTTCAGCAGAACTGCCATGATGTTGTTTTATGTGCAGAAAATAAAAGTTCTCTGAATGACCTGAAACTCCACGGAATATCTTACAATAAATAATAGAAAATCCTCGCCAAAGATGAAGACCAGGGGGCCCACACCCTTTCCACGAGGGTGGGGGGCGCCCCCCTAGGGCGCGCACCCTACCTTGTGGGCCCCCTGGAGACCTCCCGACTCCAACTCCAACTCTATATATCTGCTTTCGAGGATAAACAAATAGGAGAGAAGAATTCATCTCGTTTTACGATACGGAGCCACCGCCAAGCCCTAAAACCTCTCGAGAGGGCTAATCTAGAGTCCGTTTGGGGCTCCGGAGAGGGGGATTCGTCGCTGTCATCATCATCAACCATCCTCCATCACCAATTTCATGATGCTCACCGCCATGCGTGAGTAATTCCAGCGTAGGCTTGCTGGACGGTGATGGGTTGGATGAGATTTATCATGTAATTGAGTTAGTTTTGTTAGAGTTTGATCCCTAGTGACGGTGTCCTGGACTAAGGGGTACTCACCACGCCGTCTCCCGATCAGTTAGATTGGGCCGAGGACCCCCATGGTCGTATACTCATGGGCCTGTTCGGACAGCTGCCGCATACAAGGAAGATTCCACAAGACTTGGTGGTCAAGACAAGGACTCCTCCCCCACCGGCGTATTCGGCTAGGACTCTTGTTATCCTAGGCCTCTGGTGCATTATATAAACCAGGGCTAGACTAGTCGATAAACAACAACAATCATACCATAGGCTAGCTTCTAGGGTTTAGCCTCTCTGATCTCGTGGTAGATCAACTCTTGTAATACTCATATCATCAAGAACAATCAAGCAGGACGTAGGGTTTTACCTCCATTAAGAGGGCCCGAATCTGGGTAAACATCGTGTCCCCTGCCTCCTATTACCATCCGCCTTAGACGAACAGTTCGGGACCCCCTACCCGAGATCTGCCGGTTTTGACACCGACATTGGTGCTTTCATTGAGAGTTCTGCTGTGTGATCGGCAAAAGGATCGATGGCTCGTCTGCAGGTCAACTACGATGCCGGCATCTTCGTCGCCGGCTTGACTGGTCACCTTGGCTCAACTGAGGACCGTGCTCCATCTCCGATCATCTTGTTCGGACGAGGGCCTTCATCAACATCAACTCCGATCTCTATCAAGATCATGGAGGAATCATCCATGGAGCTCGGGGGCTCAACGTCAACATTGCCCTCGGGCGACCGTGCTGTTTTTCCGAACAACGAACTTGTATCCACTGCCACCACCTCTAAGAACATCGCTTTGACGATCCCTTTGGTGGAATTGTTCAGAATTGAGTCTACAACAACCATGCAAAATCCCGTCGAGTTCCGATGGAGGAATCTTCGGTAATCTATGATATACCGGAGCCCTGTCAAATATGGACGGGAATCTGGACGAGTTTAGGGCGTGGTCTCCAGCACCTAGCTCGGACATCCTTTGGAAGATCTAACCATTGATCGGTTGCGGAATTCCTATATATAACACCCCTCAAAATTCTAGCTCGATCAGACCGTCCAAACTCCGGGAACCTTCCGATTAGTGCATCACTTTTCGGGTTTGTTTTCTGCACGAATACGGATCCAACCCGAATTCATGTTTCTTTATGAACGTGATAGGGGACAACCTTCTTAAAGGAATTTTCTCCTAGGGTATTGTACGTTGTTTTTAAACACGTGCCCATAAAATTTTAAGCCTCCTCTGAGGTAATCTTCACTATCATACTGGTGTCAAACCAGTCCGGCAATACTTCTCCACGGCTACTGACCTGCACTAGACACGTAGTCGCCTTTTGAGCCGAGCTCAACTACTTCGGATCATCATCTCGGCGAGCGAACAAGAGTTCGGAATCACCAAGGATAAATCATCACCAACATCGCCGCCCCATGGAATACACGGAGCGGGAACACAGGCATCGCCGCATGGTCACTTCATCAAGCTGGCATTGACTGCGTTACAAGTTACGACCTGCGTCGGCATGGCCGCACTGTTGCTTATTCAAGCCGATGTCCATCACGCCGAACTGCTTCAACACCTCGGCTGACACGGTAGCTGCAACGTCTCCTTACTGACCTGCTCCGTCTCCTCGGCTAGACCGAGGGCTTCACCATCACTTCATCAACGTACTTCGGAGACTTCGGCGTCACCAGCCGACCAGGTTCATCACATTAGCTAGACCATGGGCTTTTCCTCGGCGAACCAACCTTTGCTAGCATCACCATGCCACCGCTTCATCACCTATCAGGCAATGGGTGTGTGGATCGAGCCCCAATTTTGGGAGTAACCTTTCTCCAGATTGCTACAACAGATAAAACAAGTGCTATTAATCCTAGTATTTTTTTCTTGCTTGGGTTTATTTTTCCCAAAGAATTATTACTCCGGTTTGTTTCATCATCTATACACAGGTCTATCGAATGATGGCCACATTAACAACGGCCGCGTGGTGGTTCGGTCAGTTTTCGTATACAGTTCGGCGAATGCCGCATCTGGAACTCAGACCGTCCTGCGAATTTGGGCTTGGCCACGCCTTCACCGCGTCACGCCGATGCCCTGCATTGACATGACTTCGGCGCCAGGCCACATCTCTTTCAATAAATTATTTTTGCGAAAAGCAATTATCCTTTTTGGACCGCACTATTTTATGTGTGTAGGTGATCGACTTCGACTGTGTCATGTGGTCTCTTCGGCAAGCCGACGCCATCGTCCTAATCGGCTCGCGTGATCACCTTGTTGGTCGTGTTGCCATACCGACGTGTTCGGTTGCCTCGGGGACTTCGGCATCGCCGAGAGAGCTCTACCTCATTGAGTGTTCGGCACACATGCCATATTTCTCTTATTACTCACTTTGCATAAATGGCCTGGGGGATGGAACCTTGTCCCGCATCAAGCTCGGACCGTGTCATCAATTCCAAACACATTAACCAGCTAAGTTGCCTTCATGCTCAAAGTTTTAAATTTTTAACTTGTGTTCGGTTCGACCAAGCATTATACTTTTCGGCACAAAGTTGTTTGTGACAAAGTTCCTTGTCAAAACTTTGTTTGTGACGCGCATATTCAAATACCCCATTTATTTGGGGGCTCCCTTGATGGAGCTTTTCCTCTTGCATATGATTATACTTGTACGGCTTCATTCCTTGTTCGTGTATTATGCCACAATATGCACCATATTGACCTAAGCAATTTGTAAGCTGGGTTGCCTGGCTCCTGTGCTTACCCCTACGTTCCCGATTGTTCGGCCAGGGAGTAAAGGGAGCACCTCTGCGATTGTCACGACCGGGTCATCCGAGCTCTGACCTCAGACTGGGTGAAGCCAAAAGCTAGTGCTCTTATTGTTTTCAATCATGGTCGGCACACAACGGAACTCATGAGTACAAAAAATCTATTGCACAAGTCTCATAGTAATAATGAGCACCGAAGAAAGGTATCGGTGGGGGTACTATTTTCTTCGAAGATGCTTCTTACACTTCGTCAGTAATATAGCATAAGTTCCCTGAGCGCGCTTTGTCTGTTACAGCCTTATGGCATGATTGCCTGGTCATCAGAAACACCATCGATACTCTCGACAGGTGGAGTACATGACACTTTTCAGCCCTTGGCTGAAGAGGGAGAAGCCGACGGTCGCTTAAGACGCGTTTAAAGTTTGGGTGAACACAGATATGATATAAGTACTTCGGTACATACAATCATTATACATAAAATTCTTTTACCCAAGTCACTTGGGGGCTCTTAAAATTTATATATGAGCTGTAAATGTGTTTTCTTCTTGGTCGTTGTTAAAACACGACAGAAGCACAATTTTTTTCTTTCTCTTCCAATTTTCGGATTGGCACCGAACACTTGATCTTGTTCGGACGTCATGTTTTAAATGACGTTTTTTGGTTTTCCAAGCTTTTGGCACTTTTAAACTATTTGTGTGTTTTCAGCACAAGTCTCGCAGTGCAATGCCGAACACCTTTAGAGATTCGGCAAAAGCATTCTCGGATATTGCTATATATGCATCAGTTTTGAATTGTGTCTTCGGTCAATAGTTGGGTTGCCCGCCTCCTGCGCTTGCCTCCTACGTTCCGCTTTGTTCAGCTAGGTGTGCAAAGGGAGAACCACTGCGATTGTGCTTCCGGCTCACATGGTTAAGCACCTCAGTGGAGAAAGCCAAAAACTGACTGTCACAATAAGCGTAAACTGGTCAGCGATCCGATGACTGTGTTAAATGATGGGCCATTCATAACATTGGCCGAAGTGTTTACGGCTTGACCTCGACTGTCGCCAAACACTACCGGGGGCTAGTAACTGGCCTCCCAAACTAAATCCTCAATATTTTGCTCTTACATTAGAGCTGAGGTTTCATGATCATTCTTAGCATGACAACCCAAAGAAAGGAACCGATAACGGGACTATTTTCTTTGGAAAACATTTCTTATGTTAAACAGTAATATAACATATCTCTCTGCGTACCTTTGTTTATAAAACCGTATGGCCAGATTGCCTTGTTTGTCGTAAATCTTTGCCCTCATAAAGGCTTTATAAAGTAGGACAAACACTCCTCGGCTACTGGCCGAGGAGGTGGAAGCCGATGGTCGGTCAACAAAGTTTTGTACAATGTGGATCCGAGCTTTAATGATGTAAAGTACTTGGATACATAGAGTCATTACACATAATTTGTGATTTTACTATGGATATCAATCCTTAATTCGGCCACCCATGCCCGCATTAAGGCTCGGGGGCCACTGGGCTTCGGGCTTATTATTTAAAAATATTAAAGGGGCACATCGATCCCCTGATCTAGTGTTGCTACCCGACCAGTGTCTCGGGGGCGACTGCATTGCCTGTCCAATGCAGAAATTTTAAGTGCAATACAGTTTCCTAGGAGATTTTGATCCTCAGGTTGGTCGGCCGTGCCCAACCTGAGTCTCGAGGACTGAGCATGCCGCTTTTTGTGTCCCGAAGTATTCTGCCAAGCTAGGACTTGATCCTCAGGCCGATTTTGCAAATCAACCTGAGTCTCAGCGGCTACTGGGATCAGGGGTCTTACGTCATCCTTCAGGTGGATCTTGGGTTTTAGACCGATACACACCTTGAGGGCTACTGGCTGTATATCTCGGCAGAGAATAAATTGCACCAATCAAAAATATTGACAAAAAATTGGCCCACAGTCGGGGTGGTGCACCACCTCGGAAGCAGTCCGGCATAAAGCTCGGGCGCTAGTGGCTGGCTCCATAGAGGGCATTTTCGGCATTAAGCTCGGCTAAACTCCTTCAACTTTTTTGAACCAAGGTCATATGATACCTCGGATATAGTCCGACGTTGGAGCCCAGATACAGTCCGTCGTTGGAGTTTGTACATAGTCCGGCATTGGAGCTCGGATACATTCAGGCGTTGGAGCTCAGAAAGCGGTCCGGCGTTGGTGCTCGGCTGCAAAATATACCTCGAATGCAGTCCGTCATTGGAGCTCGGACGCAAGAGGACGCTGTCGCCCGGGAACAACTTCAAACCCGAGGTGTGGCATAAAAATAACAAGGCATTGATAAAGGCGGAAGAGTTAAAGGGCTCCTCAGATACCCGACGTGTGAGATCTTCAGATTTAGATCGACAATCCTGAAGATAGAAGGTGGGAAGATTTGTTGAACCAGTTTTCAAGACCGACGACCGAAGACAAAGAACAGTTCGGAAGAATAGAGGAGCGTCCCCAACTTAAAGACCGGTTTAGGGGGCTACTGACGGTGTCCTGGACTAGGGGGTACTCACCACGCCGTCTCCCAATCAGTTAGATTGGGCCGAGGACCCCCATGGCCGTATACTCATGGGCCAGTTCGGACAGCTGCCGCATACAAGGAAGATTCCACAAGACTTGGTGGTCAAGACAAGGACTCCTCCCCCACCGGCGTATTCGGCTAGGACTCTTGTTATCCTAGGCCTCTAGTGCATTATATAAACCAGGGCCAGGCTAGTCGATAAACAACAACAATCATACCATAGGCTAGCTTCTAGGGTTTAGCCTCTCTGATCTCATGGCAGATCAACTCTTGTAATACTCATATCATCAAGAACAATCAAGAAGGACGTAGGGTTTTACCTCCATCAAGAGGGCCCGAACCTGGGTAAACATCGTGGCCCCTGCCTCCTGTTACCATCCGCCTTAGACACACAGTTCGGGACCACCTACCCGAGATCTGCCGGTTTTGACACCAACACCTAGTATCCACAATGTTCTGAGATTGATGTTGCTATGACTTTGCTATGCTTAATGCTTGTCACTAGGGCCCGAGTGCCATGATTTCAGATCTGAACCTATTATGTTTTATCAATATATGAGAGTTCTTGATCCTATCTTGCAAGTCTATAGTCACCTATTATGTGTTATGATCCGTTAACCCCGAAGTGACAATAATCGGGATACTTACCGGTGATGACCGTAGTTTGAGGAGTTCATGTATTCACTATGTGCTAATGCTTTGTTCCGGTTCTCTATTAAAAGGAGGCCTTAATATCCCTTGGTTTCCATTAGGACCCCGCTGCCACGGGAGGGTAGGACAAAAGATGTCATGCAAGTTCTTTTCCATAAACACGTATGACTATATTCGGAATACATGCCTACCTTACATTGATGAATTGGAGCTAGTTCTGTGTCACCCTATGTTATGACTGTTACATGATGAAACCACATCCGGCATAATTATCCATCACTGATCCGATGCCTACGAGCTTTCCATATATTGGTTTACGCTTATTTACTTTCCCGTTGCTATTGTTACAATCACTACAAAATACCAAAAACATTAATTTGCTTTCGTTACTCTGTTGTTACCGTTACCATCACTATCATATTACTTTGCTACTAAACACTTTGCTGCAGATACTAAGTTTCCAGGTGTGGTTGAATTGACAACTCAGCTGCTAATACTTGAGAATATTCTTTGGCTCCCCTTGTGTCGAATCAATAAATTTGGGTTGAATACTCTACCCTCGAAAGCTGTTGCGATCCCCTATACTTGTGGGTTATCAAGCCGCATTGCGGGACGTGCCCTGATCGTGCCCCCACCTATGCACATGGTATTTTCAGGGCGTAATTATGTACACGTGGCATGGATTTCGTCGCTTGACTGGGACTGGGACAGGGGCTGAATTGCTAGGCGAGCTCTGAATGTGCCAAGAGATCCTGTTGCAGGTTACTCCGGACTCGCTTGACGGTGTCCGGGGGCTGTATCGCCGAATTGGCGGTTTGCCTTAAAAGGCTGCTTTGTGCTTCTGCTGCGAGGGCCGCAGTGTGCTCTTCCGTGCGGAGTGAGCGTTCTGTGTTTCCATTGACTGTTATGACCCCCTAGGTCCTGGCATCTTGAGCTTGAGGTATGCGTAATGCGGTACCGCATTGAATTTTGCAAATGCGGTTCGCCCGAGCAGTGCGTGATAGCCACTGCGGAACGGGACAATATCGAAGATTAACTCCTCACTTTGGAAGTTGTCTGGAGCTCCGAAGACCACTTCCAGTGTGATTGAGCCCATGCAATGGGCCTCTACACATGGGATGACGCCCTTAAAGGTGGTTTTGGTGGGTTTGATCCTTGAGGGGTCTATACCCATTTTGCGCATTGTATCCTGATAGAGCAGGTTCAGGCTACTGCCGCCGTCCATAAGGACTTGAGTGAGGTGAATTCCGTCGATGATGGGGTCTAGGACCAATGCGGCGGATCCGCCATGACGGATACTAGTGGGGTGGTCCCGGCGATCGAAGGTGATCGGACAAGAGGACCATGGGTTGAACTTTGGGGCGACGGGCTCCATCGCATAGACGTCCCTTAGTGCATGCTTCCGTTCCCTCTTGGGAATGTGGGTTGCGTATATCATGTTCACCGTCTTCACTTGTGGGGGTAACCTCTTCTGTCCTCCCGTGTTCGGCGGCCGGGGCTCCTCCTCGTCATCACTATGCAGCTCCTTGTTGGGGAACGTAGTAATTTCAAAAAAATTCCTACACACACGCAAGATCATGGTGATGCATAGCAACGAGAGGGGAGAGTGTTGTCTATGTACCCTCGTAGACCGTTCGTGGAAGCGTTATATCAACGCAGTTGATGTAGTCGTACGTCTTCACGTCCGACCGATCCAAGTACCGAAAGCACGGCACCTCCGAGTTCTGCACACGTTCGGCTCGGTGACGTCCTCGCCTTCTCGATCCAGCAAGAGGGGCGAAGTAGAAGATGTGTTCCGGAAGCACGACGGCGTGGTGACGGTGTTGGTGAAGAACAATCTCCGCAGGGCTTCGCCTAAGCACAACGAAAACTATGACGGAGGATAAACTAGAGGGGGCGGGGTTGCCGGCACACGGCTTGGTGTTTCTTGTGTGTATTTGGTGCTAACCCTACCCCTCTATTTATATGTTGAGCCCTGGGGTCGAAACTTGGAGTAAAAGCCTCCTCAAAGTCGGTTTCACCCGAAAGGCAAGAGTCCTTCTCGGACTCCAGGGCTAGACGCCAGGGTTCCCGGTGTCTACCCCCTAGACGCCAGGGTTCCTGGCGTCTAGCCTCTGGTCTCTGCAAAACTTCCTTTTGCACTTCCCAAAAGCCTCGTGGGCTTTCCCCTTTGGCCCAGATAAAGTGTTCTCGTGCCCAAACATTCCGAGAAACATCCGGAACCCCTTCCGGTGAATTCCGGAACCCTTCCGGAGATCAACCACTACTATCCACATATCAATCTTTACTTTCGGACCATTCCGGAGTTCCTCGTCATATATGTGATCTCATCCAAAACTCCGAACAACATTCGGTCACCAACATACATAACTCATAGTACTATATCGTCAACGACCGTTAAGCGTGCGGACCCTACGGGTTCGAGAACTATGTAGACATGACCGAGACACCTCTCTTGTCAATAACCAATAGCGGGACCTGGATGCCCATATTGGCTCCTACATATTCTACGAATATCTTTATCGGTCAGACCACATAACAACATACGTTGTTCCCTTTGTCATCGGTATGTTACTTGCCCGAGATTCGATCGTCGGTATCTCAATACCTAGTTCAATCTCGTTACCGGCAAGTCTCTTTACTCGTTCCGTAATACATCATCCCGCAACTAACTCATTAGTTGTAATGCTTGCAAGGCTTATAGTGATGTGCATTACCGAGTGGGCCCAGAGATACCTCTCCGACAATCGGAGTGACAAATCCTAATCTTGAAATACGCCAACCCAACAAGTACCTTTGGAGACACCTGTAGAGCACCTTTATAATCACCTAGTTACGTTGTGACGTTTGGTGGCACACAAAGTGTTCCTCCGATAAACGGGAGTTGCATAATCTCATAGTCATAGGAACATGTATAAGTCATGAAGAAAGCAATAGCAACAAACTAAACGATCAAGTGCTATGCTAACGGAATGGGTCAAGTCAATCACATCATTCTCCTAATGATGTGATCCCGTTAATCAAATGACAACTCATGTCTATGGTTAGGAAACATAACCATCTTTGATCAACGAGCTAGTCAAATAGAGGCATACTAGTGACACTCTGTTTGTCTATGTATTCACACATGTATTATGTTTCCGGTTAATACAATTCTAGCATGAATAATAAACATTTATCATGATATAAGGAAATAAATAATAACTTTATTATTGTCTCTAGGGCATATTTCCTTCAGTCTCCCACTTGCACTAGAGTCAATAATCTAGTTCACATCGTCATGTGATTTAACATCAATAGTTCACATCACCATGTGATTAACACCCATAGTTCACATCGACATGTGACCAACACCCGAAGGGTTTACTAGAGTCAATAATCTAGTTCTCGTCGCTTATGTGATTAACACCCAAAGAGTACTGAGGTGTGATCATGATTTGCTTGTGAGAGAAGTTTAGTCAACGGGTCTGCCACATTCAGATCCGTAAGTATTTTGCAAATTTCTATGTCAATAATTCTCTGCATGGATCTACTCTAGCTTATTGCTCCCACTTTCAATATGTATCCAGATTGAGACTTTGAGTCATCTGGATCAGTGTCAAAACTTGCATCGACGTAACCCTTTACGACGAACCTTTTGTCACCTCCATAATCAAGAAACATATCCTTATTCCACTAAGGATAATTTTGACCAATGTCCAGTGATCTACTCCTAGATCACTATTGTACTCCCTTGCCAAACTCAGGGCAGGGTATACAATAGGTCTGGTACACAGCATGGCATACTTTATAGAACCTATGGCTGAGGCATAGGGAATGACTTTCATTCTCTCTCTATCTTCTGCCGTGGTCGGGTTTTGAGTCTTACTCAACTTCACACCTTGTAACACAGGAAAGAACTCCTTCTTTGACTGTTCCATTTTGAACTACTTCAAAATCTTGTCAAGGTATGTACTCATTGAAAAACTTATCAAGCGTCTTTATCTATCTCTATAGATCTTGATGCTCAATATGTAAGCAGCTTCACCGAGGTCTTTCTTTGAAAAACTCCTTTCAAACATTCCTTTATGCTTTGCAGAATAATTTTACATTATCTCCGATCAACAATATGTCATTCACATATATTTATCAGAAATGTTGTAGTGCTCCCACTCACTTTCTTGTAAATACAGGCTTCACCGCAAGTCTGTATAAAACTATATGCTTTGATCAACTTATCAAAGCGTATATTCCAACTTCGAGATGCTTGCACCAGTCCATAGATGGATCGCTGGAGCTTGCATATTTTGTTAGCACCTTTAGGATTGACAAAACCTTCTGGTTGCATCATATACAACTCTTATTTAATAAATCCATTAAGGAATGCAGTTTTGTTTATCCATTTGCCATATTTCATAAAATGCGAAAATTGCTAACGTGATTCTGACAGATTTAAGCATAGATACGAGTGAGAAACTCTCATCGTAGTCAACACCTTGAACTTGTCGAAAACCTTTTGCGACAATTCTAGCTTTGTAGATAGTAACACTACTATCACCGTCCGTCTTCCTCTTGAAGATCCATTTATTTTTTATGGCTTGCTGATCATTGGGCAAGTCAACCAAAGTCCACACTTTGTTCTCATACATGGATCCCATCTCAGATTTTATGATCTCAAGCCATTTCGCGGAATCTGGGCTCATCATCGCTTCCTCATAGTTCATACGCTCGTCATGGTCAAGTAACATGACCTCCAGAACAGGATTACCGTACCACTCTGGTGCGGATCTCACTCTGGTTTACCTACAAGGTTTGGTAGTAACTTGATCTGAAGTTTACATGATCATCATCATTATCTTCCTCACTAATTGGTGTAGTAGTCACAGGAACAAATTTCTGTGATGAACTACTTTCCAATAAGGGAGCAGGTACAATTACCTCATCAAGTACTACTTTCCTCCCACTCACTTCTTTCGAGAGAAACTCCTTTTCTAGAAAGGATCCATTCGAAGCAACGAATATATTGCCTTCGGATCTGTGATAGAAGGTGTACCCAACATTTTCTTTTGGGTATCCTATGAAGACACACTTCTCCGATTTGGGTTAGACCTTATCAGGTTGAAACTTTTTCACATAAGCATTGCAACCTCAAACTTTAAGAAATGATAGCTTACGTTTCTTTCCAAACCATAGTTCATACGCTGTCGTCTCAACGGATATAGATGGTGCCCTATTTAACGTGAATACAGCTGTCTCTAATGCATAACCCCAAAACGATAGTGGTAGATCAGTAAGAGACATCATAGATCGCACCATATCTAATAAAGTACGGTTATGACGTTCGGACACACCATTACACTATGGTGTTCCAGGTGGCATGAGTAGTGAAACTATTTCACATTGTTTTAACTGAAGGCCAAACTCTTAACTCAAATATTTTATCTCTGCGATCATATCGTAGAAACTTTTATTTTTTGTTACGATGATTCTCCACTTCACTCTAAAATTCTTTGAACTTTTCAAATGTTTCAGACTTGTGTTTCATTAAGTAGATATACCCATATCCGCTCAAATCATCTGTGAAGGTCAGAAAATAACGATACTTGCCGTTAGCCTTAACACTCATCGGACCGCATACATCAGTATGTATTATTTCCAATAAGTCAGTTGCTCGCTCCATTGTTCCGGAGAACGGAGTCTTAGTCATCTTGCCCATGAGGCATGGTTCGCAAGCATCAACTGATTCATAATCAAGTGATTCCAAAATCCCATCAGCATGGATTTTCTTCATGCGCTTTACACCAATATGACCTAAACGGCAGTGCCACAAATAAATTGCACCATCATTATTAACTTTGCATCTTTTGGTTTCAATATTATGAATATGTGTATCACTACGATCGAGATCCAACGAACCATTTTCATTGGGTGTGTAACCATATAAGGTTTTATTCATGTAAACAGAACAATAATTTATTCTCTTACTTAAATGAATAACCATATTGCAATAAACATGATCAAATCATATTCATGCTCAACGCAAACACCAAATAACACTTATTTAGGTTCAACACTAATCCCAAAAGTATAGGGAGTGTGCAATGATGATCATATCAATCTTGGAACCACTTCCAACACACATCGTCACTTCACCCTTAACTAGTCTATGTTCATTCTGCAACTCCCGTTTCGAGTTACTACTCTTAGCAACTGAACCAATATCAAATACCGAGGGGTTGCTATGAACACTAGTAAAATACACATCAATAATCTGTATATCAAATATACCTTTGTTCACTTTGCCATCCTTCTTATCCGCCAAATACTTGGGGCAGTTCCGCTTCCAGTGACCAGTCCCTTTGCAGTAGAAGCACTTAGTCTCAGGCTTAGGACCAGACTTGGGCTTCTTCACTTGAGCAGCAACTTGCTTGCCGTTCTTCTTGAAGTTCCCCTTCTTCCCTTTGCCCTTTTCTTGAAACTAGTGGTCTTGTCTACCATCAACACTTGATATTTTTCTTGATTTCTACCTTCGTCGATTTCAGCATTACGAAGAGCTTGGGAATCGTTTCCGTTATCCCTTGCATATCATAGTTCATCATGAAGTTCTACTAACTTGGTGATGGTGACTAGAGAATTCTGTCAATCACTATTTTATCTGGAAGATTAACTCCCACTTGATTCAAGCGATTGTAGTACCCAGACAATCTGAGCACACGCTCACTGCTTGATCTATTCTCCTCCATCTTTTAGCTATAGAACTTGTTGGAGACTTCATATCTCTCAAATCGGGTATTTGCTTGAAATATTAACTTCAACTCCTGGAACATCTCATATGGTCCATGACGTTCAAAACGTCTTTGAAGTCCCTATTCTAAGCCGTTTAAGCATGGTGCACTAAACTATCAAGTAGTCATCATATTGAGCTAGCCAAATGTTCATAACATCTGCATCTGCTCTTGCAATAGGTTTGTCACCTAGCGGTGCATCAAAGACATATTTCTTCTGTGCAGCAATGAGGATAAACCTCAGATCACGGATCCAATCCGCATCATTGCTACTAACATCTTTCAACTTAGTTTTCTCTAGGAACATATCAAAAATAAAACAGGGGAGCTACACGCGAGCTATTGATCTACAACATAGATATGCTAATACTACCAGGACTAAGTTCATGATAAATTAAAGTTCAATTAATCATATTACTTAAGAATTCCCACTTAGATAGACATCCCTCTAATCCTCTAAGTGATCATGTGATCCAAATCAACTAAACCATGTCCGATCATCACGTGAGATGGAGTAGTTTCAATGGTGAACATCACTATGTTGATCATATCTACTATATGATTCACGCTCGACCTTTCGGTCTCGGTGTTCCGAGGCCATATCTGCATATGCTAGGCTCGTCAAGTTTAACCTGAGTATTCTGCGTGTGCAAAAACTGGCTTGCACCCGTTGTAGATGGACGTAGAGCTTATCACACCCGATCATCACGTGGTGTCTGGGCACGACGAACTTTGCCAATGGTGCATACTCAGGGAGAACACTTTTATCTTTAAATTTAGTGAGAGATCATCTTATAATGCTACCGTCAATCAAAGCAAGATAAGATGCATAAAAGATAAACATCACATGCAATCAATATAAGTGATATGATATGGCCATCATCATCTTGTGCTTGTGATCTCCATCTCCGAAGCACCGTCATGATCACCATCGTCACCGGCGCGACACATTGATCTCCATCGTAGCATCATTGTTGTCTCGCCAATCTTATGCTTCCACGACTATCGCTACCGCTTAGTGATAAAGTAAAGCATTACAGCGCAATTGCATTGCATACAATAAAGCGACAACCATATGGCTCCTGCCAGTTGCCGATAACTCGGTTACAAAACATGATCATCTCATACAATAAAATTTAGCATCATGTCTTGACCATATCACATCACAACATGCCCTGCAAAAACAAGTTAGATGTCCTCTACTTTGTTGTTGCAAGTTTTACGTGGCTGCTACGGGCTTAAGCAAGAACCGTTCTTACCTACGCATCAAAACCACAACGATAGTTTGTCAAGTTGGTGTTGTTTTAACCTTCGCAAGGACTGGGCGTAGCCACACTTGGTTCAACTAAAGTTGGAGAAACTGACACCCGCCAGCCACCTGTGTGCAAAGCACGTCGGTAGAACCAGTCTCGCGTAAGCGTACGCGTAATGTCGGTCCGGGCCGCTTCATCCAACAATACCGCCGAACCAAAGTATGACATGCTGGTAAGCAGTATGACTTATATCGCCCACAACTCACTTGTATTCTACTCATGCACAACATCAACGCATAAAACCTAGGCTCGGATGCCACTGTTGGGGAATGTAGTAATTTCAAAAAAATTCCTACGCACACGCAAGATCATGGTGATGCATAGCAACGAGAGGGGAGAGTGTTGTCTACGTACCCTCGTAGACCATTCATGGAAGCGTTATATCAACGCGGTTGATGTAGTCGTACGTCTTCACGTCCGACCGATTCAAGTACCGAAAGCACGACACCTCCGAGTTCTGCACACGTTCGGCTCGGTGACGTCCTCGCCTTCTCGATCCTACAAGAGGGGCGAAGTAGAAGATGAGTTCCGGCAGCATGACAGCATCGTGATGGTGTTGGTGAAGAACAATCTCCACAGGGCTTCGCCTAAGCACTACGAAAATTATGATGGAGGATAAACTAGAGGGGACGGGGTTGCTAGCACACGGCTTGGTGTTTCTTGATGTGTCTTTGGTGCTAGCCCTACCCCTCTATTTATATGTTGAGCCCTGGGGTCAAAACTTGGAGTAAAAGCCTCCTCAAAGTCGGTTTCACCCGAAAGGCAAGAGTCCTTCTCGGACTCCAGGGCTAGACGCCAGGTTTCCCGGCGTCTACCCCTAGATGCCAGGGTTCCTGGCGTCTAGCCTCTGGTCTCCGCAAAACTTCCTTTTGCACTTTCCAAAAGCCTTGCAGGCTTTCCCTTTTGGCCCAGATAAAGTGTTCTCGTGCCCAAACATTTTGGGAAACATCCGGAACCCCTTCCGGTGAATTCCGGAACCCTTCCGGAGATCAACCACTACTATCCACATATCAATCTTTACTTTCGGACCATTCCGGAGTTCCTCCTCATATCTGTGATCTCATCCAAAACTCCGAGCAACATTCGGTCACCAACATACATAACTCATAGTACCATATCATCAATGAACGTTAAGCGTGCGGACCCTACGGGTTCGAGAACTATGTAGACATGACCGAGACACCTCTCTTGTCAATAACCAATAGCAGGACCTGGATGCCCATATTGGCTCCTACATATTCTACGAAGATCTTTATCGGTCAGACTGCATAACAACATACGTTGTTCCCTTTGTCATCGGTATGTTACTTGCCCGAGATTCGATCGTCGGTATCTCAATACCTAGTTCAATCTTGTTACCGGAAAGTCTCTTTACTCGTTTCGTAATACATCATCCCACAACTAACTCATTAGTTGCAATGCTTGCAAGGCTTATAGTGATGTGCATTACCGAGTGGGCCAGAGATACCTCTCTGACAATCGGAGTGACAAATCCTAATCTCGAAATACGCCAACCCAACAAGTACCTTTGGAGACACCTGTAGAGCACCTTTATAATCACCCAGTTACATTGTGACGTTTGGTGGCACACAAAGTGTTCCTCCGATAAACGGGAGTTGCATAATCTCATAGTCATAGGAACATGTATAAGTCATGAAGAAAGCAATAGCAACAAACTAAATGATCAAGTGCTATGCTAACGGAATGGGTCAAGTCAATCACATCATTCTCCTAATGATGTGATCCCGTTAATCAAATGACAACTCATGTCTATGATTAGGAAACATAACCATCTTTGATCAACGAGCTAGTCAAATATAGGCATACTAGTGACACTCTGTTTGTCTATGTATTCACACATGTATTATGTTTCCGGTTAATACAATTCTAGCATGAATAATAAACATTTATCATGATATAAGGAAATAAATAATAACTTTATTATTGTCTCTAGGGCATATTTCCGTCACTCCTTGTCCCTGTTTCCGGCATTCAACTTGCCGGCCTGCTTAAACACCCAGCATTCTCTGTTGGTGTGATTGGTTGGCTTATCGGGGGTGCCGTGGATTTGACACGAGCGATCAAGTATGCGGTCCAAACTGGACGGGCCCTGAGTACTTCTTTTACATGGCTTTTTCCGCTGACCGGATCTAGAGCCTCTGAATCCAGCATTGACTGCCGTATCATCGGTGTTATCGCCATTGTTGCGGCGCTTTTGTCTGTTATGACATGGTCTGCCATTGGCATCTTTGGTATCCAAAGTGCCTGGATTTCTTGATGTGTTGTTCCTGCGAGCCAGCCAGCTATCCTCGCCCGCGCAAAAGCGGGTCATGAGTGTCGTGAGGGCTGCCATAGACTTCGGCTTCTCCTGGCCGAGGTGCTGGGCGAGCCACTCGTCACGGATGTTATGCTTCAATGCCGCTAAGGCCTCTGCATCCGGACAGTCGACAATTTGGTTTTTCTTAGTTAGGAACCGTGTCCAGAATTGCATGGCCGATTCCCCGAGCTGCTGAGTTATATGGCTCAAGTCATCAGCATCCGGTGGTCGCACATAAGTGCCCTGGAAGTTGTCAAGGAATGCATCTTCCAAATCCTCCCAACTGCCGACGGAGTCTGCTAGCAAGTTATTCAGCCAATGCCGAGCTGGTCCTTTGAGTTTTAGTGGGAGGTACTTGATGGCATGCAGATCATCACCGCGAGCCATGTGGATGTGGAGGAGGAAATCCTCAATCCATACAGCGGGATCTCTTGTACCATCATACGATTCGATATTTACGGGTTTAAAACCCTCTGGGAATTCGTGATCCATAACTTCATCAGTGAAGCATAGGGGCTGTGCGGCGCATCTATGCCGGGCTATATTACGACGCAGTTCATATGAGTCTTGTCTGCTGTATTCGGCCCGACCAGATTTACTTTTAGTGTATCCGGCGTGACGGTCATCGTCGCGCGTTGGCGCGCGCCCCCGTGACCCATATATCGACCTTGCATGTTTTGCCCTGCTTTCCAATACGTCTCGCAGGTCCCGTGTGTTGCCCTGGGCCTTGGTATTTTTGTGGCGGCGGGGTGCAGGCTGAACTTCAGGCTGAAACGCCTCTCTGGCTCGGCCATGATGTGCCGGTCAGCCACATTGTACACTCGTGATGTAGGTTTCAATGCTTCCTCCTCAAGGTGAGGTAGCAACCTGCGCTTTGGGTAACTCTTGGAGCGGCGCTCGAGTTTGTATTCCTTGGCCGCAAGGACTTCGGTCCATCTGTCTGCTAGCAAATCTTGATCAGTTTGAAGCTGTTATTGCTTTTTCTTCAAGTTGTTTGTTGTGGCCATAAGCCGGCTCTTGAAGCGCTCCTGCTCGACGGGATCCTCAGGCACGATGAATTCTTCGTCGCCGAGGCTCACCTCGTCTTCGGAGAGAGGCATGTAATTGTCCTCCTTCGACTCTCCATCTATTGCCTGCTCTGGAGGGCTAGCTTGTTCACCCTCCCGCTCTAGATCCTGCTGGAGGGGATTGTTGTTGTCTTCGGCACTATCCGGAGTGTTATTGTCTCTTGTGCCGGTATCACTACTTTTGCTATGGCAGGACTTAGAGCGGCGCCGCTGACGTCGGCGCTTGGGTTGCTTCTTGGAGGGGTCATCCCCTATTGTCTCATCGCCATTGTCTTCTTTGGGGGTGTCCACCATGTATATATCATATGATGAGGTGGCGGTCCAGCGCTCTGTGGGTGGTGGTTCCTGTTCATCTCCTGCATCGTCATCCATACCGTCGATGTCTTCGAAGTCGAAGTCGAGCATGTCGGTTAAATCGTCGACAGTGGCTAGTAAGTGGGTGGTGGGTGGGGAGCAAATTTCTTCGTCATCCGCATCCCATTCTAGCCAGACATAGTTCGGCCAAGGTTATCCTGACAAGGAGAGAGACCTTAATGAATTTAGCACGTCGCCAAAAGGTGAGTGTTGAAAGATATTCGTGGAGGTGAACTCCATGATTGGTGCCCAATCGGATTCGATAGGCATGGGTGTAGGCGGCTCGGAGTCCGTGGCCGGAGACGAATCCAGTGGTTCGGCAACACGGCTCTCGTAAGGGGTGAAGTCAGTATCCGGCTCCATCGCCATTAAGAGTGCGGCCTCCACGGCGGGGTCTATCCACCTATCCTCGGATGGCGCAATTTGCTCCGGATTGAAGACCGGAGTAGTTGCAGGTGTGATCTCCCGAACACTGTCTGACGGCAGAGCTAAATCATGCTCGTCGCGATCGTGCGGCGCCCCTAACATGGGCTCGAATCCGTCGAAGATCAAGTCTCCGGGATGTCGGCAGTGTAGTTTAAGTTTCCAAACCTGACCTGACGGCCAGGGGCGTAGCTCTCGATCTGCTATAGATGGCCAAGCGAGTTGGCCCGCAATGCGAAGCCGCCGAATACGAAGATCTGTCCGGGGAGGAAAACCTCACCCTGGACCGCATCGTTACCGATGATCGAAGGAGCCATCAAGCCTTATGGTGACGGCACAGTGGAACTCTCAATGAAAGCACCAATGTCGATGTCAAAACCGGCGGATCTCGGGTAGGGGGTCCCGAACTGTGCGTCTAAGGCGGATGGTAACAGGAGGCGGGGGACACAATATTTACCTAGGTTCGGGCCCTCTTGATGGAGGTAATACCCTACGTCCTGCTTGATTGATCTTGATGATATGAGTATTACAAGAGTTGATCTACCACGAGATCGTAGAGGCTAAACCCTAGAAGCTAGCCTATGGTATGATTGTTGTTGTCCTACAGACTAAACCCTCCGGTTTATATAGACACCGGAGGGGGCTAGGATTACACAGAGTCGATTACAAGGGAGGAGATCTACATATCCGTATTGCCAAGCTTGCCTTCCACGCCAAGGAGAGTCCCATCCGGACACAGGACGAAGTCTTCAATCTTGTATCTTCATAGTCCAACAATCCGGCCAAAGGATATAGTCCGGCTGTCCGGAGACCCCCTAATCCAGGACTCCCTCGGCTTCCGTTCCAAAAATAAGTTCCGTGAAGTTTCAGGTCAATTGGACTCCGTTTGATTTTCCTTTTCTGCGATACTCTAAAACAAGGAAAAAACAAAAACTGGCACTAGGCTCTAGGTTAATAGGTTAGTCCCAAAAATCATATAAAATAGCATATAAATGCATATAAAACATCCAAGGTTGATAATATAATAGCATGGAATAATCAAAAATTATAGATACGTTGGACACGTATCAGGTGGCGGCGGGCGGTCCGGGACCCAAGGGGAGCCTTTTGGCCCGGCGTCGGCGGGGAGGCCACCACAGCGCGCCGGTGCGACCGCGAGAGAGGGCTCGAGCAGCCCCAGCGAGGGGGGAGCGCACTCTCCCTGCGGGTCCACGCCAGCCGAGCTCGGGGCTCCCGGCGCACCACCGGCCTGCCGGCAGCCACGTCGTCGGCCTCAGCAAGGTCCGCCCAGCGTGGCGGCCCGGTCGGCACGGGGGACGAGGAAGGGGCGGCTGGAGCTCCGAGCGCCGCGTCCGCGGGTAGGGGGGCCAAGGACGGGAGGCGTGCGGCACGTCCAAGGGCGTGGAGGGCGTGTCAAGGATCTCTAGCAGTGAGGCCACCAGCGGCAGAGGCGCAGGCGGTGAGTCGCCCTCCGAGTCGCGGGCGCAGCGAGCCATCTTTTCTCCACATTCTTCTCTAAACAAAGATGTCCTTGTCCTTCACCAGAAGCCAATCTACTTTGTCCATGATGCCTTTGACTTGGTTGACATCCCTCATCTTCCTCTCTCGTATTATGACCATCCTATTGATGTCCCTTTTGCCTTCCTTCGTGTTTAAATACTGGTAGAGGTCCTGTCGGATGTGGGGTTCCGGCAAACCCTTAAGGTTCGAACACTGGGGTGCGTGCGAAGTCTTTCCTTCCCACCAATCTACGCCCTAGCACGCTAAGATCTCGCGGACAGACTCGACAAACTCGCAACACAGAAAGACACGAGGTTTATACTGGTTCGGGCCACCGTTGTGGTGTAATACCCTACTCCAGTGTGGTGGTGGTGGATTGCCTCCAAGGCAGAAGATGAACAGTACAAGGGAAGAACAGCCTCCTGAGGTTGAGGTGTTCTTGTGAGTAGTCTCTCGATCGGATTGGATCAAGCTAAGATGAGATGAGATGCGATCAGCTCAGCACAGCTCAGCCCCGCCCCCCCTACTATGGTGTCTAGCTCTACTTATATAGGACCTGGTTCTCTTCCCAAATATCGAGCGGTAAGGGAGCCAACAACGGCGGGAAAATTTGAAGGGGGACAGCTAGTACAAGCTATCCTAACAAAAGTGGTCTTCGCATGCGAAAAGCTCTGGTGGTGACGCTGTCTTGGGCTCCACGATGACCTCCGTCTTGCCGTCCTCCTGGTCTTGGTCTTGTTGCACCGATATAAAAACCTTTGCCTGATGCCTCGGTACTCTTCGCTTGCGCTGGCCTCCTTAGCACCAAAGAGGAAACAAGGACGCTGCGCGCGCTGGCGCCCGCCTGGTGTCGTGCGTCATGGCTCACGTCACGAGGGCCTCGTGAGGTTTGTCCTGCCTTGATATCTTCGCTCCTCGTGAGCCTGCCTGGCTAGGCTACTCCAGAGGAGGTCTTGCGTCGTCCGCCTCACGAGGCTTGGACCCTCGCGAGGGTCTTGGAAGCTTTGTTGGTGAAGATGGGCCGTATAGCCTGCTGGCTTGGCCATGCCATGGGCCGCAGGCAGGCAAGTCTGGGGACCCTCGTTCCCAGAACGCCGACAGTAGCCCCCGGGCCCAAGGTGCGCTCGGGCTTGGCTTCGCGGCGAAGCCAAGGGCCAAGTACGGAGCACCGCGGGCCCCCAAAAGCCTGCGACCTCGGTTGACGCATGGGGGTTGATTGGACGTGGGCGTCTCCGCTTCTCCATGCTGCCCTTGAATTCGCCTGGCTATGCGGCCCCGCCTCTTACATAGTTATTCTTCCTTCGCCACTCCTGACTCTTCCAATCTCCCTGCTGCCTCGACGCCCTGCTCCGCCTTCTCAATCCGGCCTATGCTCTGCCCGCTTCACCGCCATGGTGCCAAAACAATCCAAAAGGGGGAAGAAACCTCTGTCCTTGCCAACTGCGCCTCCATCCTTCGAGCCAGCGCTCGGGCGGCCTCGGGTGCTCAACGACAAGGCCATGGACAAGGTGCGTGATACGTCCATTTTGCATCATGCTTTTATATCAATATTTATTGCATTATGGGCTGTTATTACACATTATGTCACAATACTTATGCCTATTCTCTCTTATTTTACAAGGTTTACATAAAGAGGGAGAATGCCGGCAGATGGGATTTTGGGCTGGAAAAGGAGCAAATATTAGAGACCTATTCTGCGTAGCTCCAAAAGTCCTGAAACTTCACGGAAGTCATTTCCAGAATATATAAAAAATACTGAGCACAAGAAGTTCACCAGGGGGGCCACACCCTGCCCACGAGGGTGGGGGCACGCCCTACCCCCTGGGCATGCCCCCCTACATCGTGGGCCCCCTGGTGGCCCTCCGATGACCATCTTCTGCTATATGGAGTCTTTCGATGAGGAAAAAATCATAAGCCATCTTTCCGGACGAGACTCCACCGCCACGAGGCGGAACCTTGGCAGAACCAATCTAGGGCTCTGGTGGAGCTGTTCTGCCGGGGAAACTTCCCTCCGGGAGGGGGAAATCATCGTCATCGTCATCACCAACGCTCCTCTCATCGGGAGAGGGAAATCTCCATCAACATCTTCACCAGCACCATCTCCTCTCAAAACCCTAGTTCATCTCTTGTATCCAATTCTTTTCTCCAAGTCCGGGATTGGTACCTATGGGTTGCTAGTAGTGTTAATTACTCCTTGTAGTTGATGCTAGTTGGTTTATTTGGTGGAAGATCATATGTTCGGATCCTTTATGCATATTAATACCCCTCTGATTATGAACATGAATATGCTTTGTGAGTAGTTACATTTGTTCCTGAGGACATGGGAGAAGTCTTGCTATTAGTAGTCATGTGAATTTGGTATTCGTTCGATATTTTGATGA
The DNA here is from genome assembly GCF_003073215.2 of Triticum urartu. Lineage (NCBI taxonomy): Eukaryota > Viridiplantae > Streptophyta > Magnoliopsida > Poales > Poaceae > Triticum > Triticum urartu. The sequence goes on along the minus strand of NC_053023.1, from coordinate 501,157,864 downwards.
GATGTATGTTGTCTCTCCTCTAGTGGTGTTATGTGAACGTCGACTACATGACACTTCACCATTATTTGGGCCTAGAGGAAGGCATTTGGAAGTAATAAGTAGATGATGGGTTGCTAGAGTGACAGAAGCTTAAACCCTAGTTTATGTGTTGCTTCGTAAGGCGATGATTTGGATCCATATGTTTCATGCTATGGTTAGGTTTACCTTAATACTTTTGTTGTAGTTGCGGATGCTTGCAATAGAGGTTAATCATAAGTGGGATGTTTGTCCAAGTAAGGGCAGCACCCAAGCACCGGTCCAGCCACATATCAGATTATCAAAGTACTGAACGCGGATCATATGAATGTGATGAAACCTAGCTTGACGATATTCCCATGTGTCATCGGGAGCGCTTTTCTCTATATAAGAGTTTGTCCAGGCTTGTCCTATTCTACAAAAAGGACTGGGCCACCTTGCTGCACTTTATTTACTTTTGTCACTTGTTACTCGTTACAAATTATCCTATCACAAAACTATCTGTTACCTATTATTTCAGTGCTTGCAGAGAATACCTTGCTAAAAACCGCTTATCATTTCCTTCTGCTCCTCGTTGGGTTCGACACTCTTACTTATCGAAAGGACTACGATAGATCCCCTATACTTGTGGGTCATCAAGACTTTTTTTCTAGCACCGTTGCCGGGGAGTGAAGCGCCTTTGGTAGGTGGAATTTGGTAAGGAAAATTTATATAGTGTGCTGAAATTTACTGTCACTTGTTACTATGGAAAGTAATCCTCTGAGGGGCTTGTTCGGGGTATCTTCACCCCGACCAGTAGAGCAAAGAGTTGCTCCTCAACCTACTGAACCTACTGAAAATGAAAATGAAAATGTCTGCTTTGAAATTCCTTCGGGTATGATAGAAAAACTGCTAGCTAATCCTTTTGCAGGAGACAGAACAATGCATCCTGATGAGCACCTAATATATGTGGATGAAGTTTGTGGATTATTTAAGCTTGCAGGTGTACCCGGAGATGTTACTAAGAAGAAGGTCTTCCCTTTATCTTTGAAGGGAGATGCATTGACATGGTATAGGCTATGTGATGATACGGGGTCATGGAACTACAAACGACTGAAATTGGAATTTCATCAGAAGTTTTATCCTATGCATCTTGTTCATCGTGATCGCCATTATATATATAATTTCTGGCCTCACGAAGGAGAAAGCATCGCTCAAGCTCGGGGGAGGCTTAAATCAATGTTATATTCATGCCCCAATCATGAGCTCTCAAGAGAAATGATTATTCAAAATTTATATGCTCGGCTTTCTGATAACAATCGCACCATGCTCGATACTTCTTGTGCTGGCTCTTTTATGATGAAGACTATTGAATTCAAATGGGATTTATTGGAAAGAATTAAATGCAACTCTGAAGATTGGGACCTCGACGAAGGTAAGGAGTGAGGTATGACACCTAAGTATGATTGTGTTAAATCTTTTATGGATACCGATGTTTTTCGTAAATTTAGCACTAAATATGGACTTGACTCTGAGATAGTAGCTTCTTTCTGTGAATCTTTTGCTACTCATGTTGATCTCCCTAGGGAGAAGTGGTTTAAATATCATCCTCCCATAGAAGTAAAATTAGCTGCACCTATTAAAGTTGAAGAAAGGACTATCACTTATAATGATCCTATTGTTCCTACTTCTTATGTTGAGAAATCACCTTTCTCTGTTAGGATAAAAGATCATGCTAAAGCTTCAACAGTGTTTCATAAAATCAATATTAGAACTTATACACCTCCCGAGCAAGTTAAAGTTGAACCTAATATTGCTATTGTTAAAGATCTCTTGTCTGATAATATTGATGGGCATGCTATTTATTTCTGTGATGAAACTGCTAGAATTGCTAAACCTTGTGCTAAAGATAAACCTAGACCTTTGGTAGGCATGCCTGTTATTTCTGTTAAAATAGGAGATCATTGTTATCATGGCTTATGTGATATGGGTGCCAGTTCTAGTGCTATACCTCATGACTTATACAAAGAAACTATGCATGATATTGCACCTGCTGAGATAGAAGATATTGATGTCACAATTAAACTTGCCAATAGAGATACTATTTCACCAATTGGATTTGTTAAAGATGTTGAAGTCTTGTGTGGGAAAACTAAATATCCTGCTTATTTTCTTGTTCTTGGCTCCCCACAAGATAGCTTTTGTCCCATTATATTCGTTAGACCCTTCTTGAACACTGTTAATGCTCAGATAGATTGCAAAAAGGATGTTGTTACTATTGGTTTAGGTGATATGTCCCATGAATTTAATTTCTCTAAATTTCGTAGACAACACCATGAAGAGGAATTGCCTAGTAAAGATGAAATTATTGGTCTTGCTTCTATTGTCGTGCCTCCTAGTGATCCTTTAGAACAATATTTGCTAGACCATGAAAATGATATGTTTATGAATGAAAGAAGGGAAATAGATGAAGTATTATTTAAACAGGAAACCATCCTGAAACACAATTTGCCTGCTGAAATCCTAGGGGATCCTCCTCCACCCAAGGGTGATCCCGTGTTTGAGCTTAAACCGTTACCTGATACTCTTAAATATGCTTATCTTGATGAGAAAAAGATATATCCTGTTATTATTAGTGCTAACCTTTCAGAGCATGAAGAAGAGAGATTATTGAAAACTCTGAAGAAGCACCGTGCTGCTATTGGATATACTCTTGATGATCTTAAGGGCATTAGTACCACTCTGTGTCAACACAAAATAAATTTGGAGGAAGATGCCAAACCAGTTCGTGATCATCAACGACGGCTGAATCCTAAGATGAAGGAAGTGGTAATAAAGGACATATTAAAGCTTCTTGAGGCAGGTATAATTTATCTAGTTGCTGATAGTCAGTGGGTAAGTCTTGTCCATTGTGTCCCTAAGAAGGGAGGTATTATTGTCGTTCCTAATGATAAAGATGAGTTGATCCCACAAAGAATTATTGCAGGTTATAGGATGGTAATTGATTTCTGCAAATTAAATAAAGCTACTAAAAAGATCATTACCCCTTACCTTTTATCGATCAAATGCTAGAAACATTATCCAAACATACACATTTTTGCTTTCTAGATGGTTATTCTGGTTTCTCTCAAATACCTGTGTCAGCCAATGATCAATCAAAGACTACTTTTACTTGCCCTTTTGGTACTTTTGCTTATAGACGTATGCCTTTTGGTTTATGTAATGCACCTGCTACCTTTCAAAGATGCATGATGGCTATATTGTCTGACTTTTGTGAAAAGATTTGTGAGGTTTTCATGGACGAGTTTTCCGTCTATGGGTCCTCTTTTGATGATTGCTTAAGCAACCTTGATCAAGTTTTGCAGAGGTGCGAAGAAACTAACCTTGTCTTGAATTGGGAAAAGTGCCACTTTATGGTTAATCAAGGTATTGTCTTGGGGCATAAAGTTTCTGAAAGAGGTATTGAAGTAGATAACGCCAAGGTTGATGCTATTGAAAAGATGCCATGTCCCAAGGACATCAAAGGTATAAGAAGTTTCCTTGGTCATGCCAGTTTTTATAGGAGGTTCATTAAGGACTTCTCAAAAATTTCTCGGCCTCTGACTAATTTATTACAAAAAGATATACCATTTGTCTTTGATGATGATTGTGTAGAAGCATTTGAAATACTTAAGAAAGCATTGATCTTTGCACCTATTGTTCAGCCACCTGATTGGAATTTACCCTTTGAAATTATGTGTGATGCTAGTGATTATGCTGTAGGTGCTGTTCTAGGGCAAAGAGTTGATAAGAAATTAAACGTTATTCAATATGCTAGTAAAACCCTAGACAATGCTCAAAGAAATTATGCTACCACTGAAAAGGAATTTTTAGCAGTTGTATTTGCTTGTGATAAGTTCACACCTTATATTGTTGATTCTAAAGTAACTATTCACACTGATCATGCTGCTATTAAATATCTTATGGAAAAGAAAGATGCTAAACCTAGACTTATTAGATGGGTTCTCTTGCTACAAGAATTTAACTTACATATTGTTGATAGAAAGGGAGCTGAGAACCCCGTTGCAGACAACTTGTCTAGGTTAGAAAATGTGCTTGATGACCCACTTCCTATTGATGATAGCTTTCCTGATGAGCAATTAAATGTCATAAATGCTTCTAATACTGCTCCATGGTATGCTGATTATGCTAATTACATTGTTCCTAAGTTTATACCACCTAGTTTCACATACCAGCAAAAGAAAAAGTTCTTCTATGATTTGAGGCATTACTTTTGGGATGACCCACATGTTTATAAAGAAGGAGTAGATGGTGTTATTAGACGTTGTGTACCTGAGCATGAACAGGAACAGATCCCACGCAAGTGTCACTCCGAAGCTTATGGAGGACACCATGCTGGAGATAGAACTGCACATAAGGTATTGCAATCTGGTTTTTATTGGCCTACTCTCTTCAAGGATGCCCGTAAGTTTGTCTTATCTTGTGATGAATGTCAAAGAATTGGTAATATTAGTAGACGTCAAGAAATGCCTATGAACTATTCACTCATTATTGAACCATTTGATGTTTGGGGCTTTGACTATATAGGACCTTTTCCTTCCTCTAATGGATATACACATATTTTAGTTGCTGTTGATTACGTTACTAAGTGGGTAGAAGCTATTCCAACTAGCAGTGTTGATCATACCACTTCTATTAAAATGCTTAAAGAAGTTATTTTTCCAAGATTTGGAGTCCCTAGATATTTAATGACTGATGGTGGTTCACATTTTATTCATGGTGCTTTCCGTAAAATGCTTGCTAAATATGATGTTAATCATAGAATTGCATCTCCTTATCACCCACAGTCTAGTGGTCAAGTAGAATTGAGTAATAGAGAGCTCAAATTAATTTTGCAAAAGACTGTTAATAGATATAGAAAAAATTGGTCCAAGAAACTTGATGATGCATTATGGGCCTATAGAACTGCATATAAAAATCCTATGGGTATGTCTCCATATAAAATGGTTTATGGAAAAGCATGTCACTTACCTCTCGAACTAGAACACAAGGCATATTGGGCTATTAAAGAGCTCAATTTTGATTTTAAACTTGCCGGTGAGAAAAGGTTATTTGATATTAGCTCACTCGATGAATGGAGAACCCAAGCCTACGAAAATGCCAAGTTGTTTAAAGAAAAAGTTAAAAGATGGCTTGATAAAAGGATACAAAAGCGTGAGTTTAATGTAGGTGACTATGTATTGCTATACAACTCTCGTTTAAGATTTTTTGTAGGAAAAATTCTCTCTAAATGGGAAGGTCCTTACGTTATCGAGGAGGTCTATTGTTCCGGTGCCATAAAAATCAACAACTTCGAAGGCACAAAGAATCAAACATTATATCTCAGGTAATCCCATAAATGTTGAAACCAATGTTATTGAAACCGTAACCCTGGAGGAATACATAAGGGACACTTTTCGGAACGTTTCAGACTCCGAAAAGGAATAGGTATGTGGTACAGTAAGTAAACCGACTCAAAAACGGTTTTTAAGGCAATATTTCTCCATTTTGGAATATTTAGAAAAATAGAAAAATAAGAAGCAGTCCGGGATGGACACGAGGGCTCCACGAGGGTGGAGGGCGCGCCCCCCTACCTCGTGGGCACCTCGTGTGCCCTCCGGACTCCGTTTTCGTACACGACACGTATTTTGGTCGGTAAAAATTCATTGTATAATCTCCCAGGGGTTTTGACTCCCGTATCACGCAATTACCCTCTGTTTGTGTTTTGAGCTGTTGCTGCTGTAGATTAGAGCAAGTGTCTTCGCAAGAGTCAGTCGGGGAGAGCCGGGTGTCTCATTCGGCACCGAGATCAATGACAAACAATAATGTTGACCTCCTTGGGCCAGCAACGGAGGAAGAGATGGAGGCTGACCTGAAGAGGATAGATGCCATGGAAGAGGATCAATAAGTCACTTCCCGCTTCCGAGCTGGATTCACAATGGGAGAACTGCAGAGCTCGGCTAGTCCAAACTCGGTTATCCCTTCCAATATTAGATTTCTTTCTTATGAGAATATGAAAAAGAGTGTCACTGGTTCTCCCGCAGCTATGCAGCACCCTTGGGTGCAGGGAGCTTTGGCTGTTACATGAAAACTCCAAAAGGAAATAATGGACCTCAAGCAGCAAGTCAATAAGCTCGAGGAGGAGAATCGTATCCTGAGGGGCATCATCGCCAAGAATATCACATCGCCATCCCCGAAAAGAGAGACATAATCACATGGGTATGGGCACTCCCCTTGGCAACTGCCAAGCTTGGGGGAGTTCCCCGGTATCGTATCACTATCACTTTTATCTTTACCGTTTTCCTTAGTTTGATCCTTTAGGTATTATCTTGATCTAGTAGAATAAAGTTTACAGCCTGATCTAGTTTTGAGTTTTGCTTTATAATTCTTCTATGTAATCGAGTCCGTGAGCTATATAATAAAGATTAGTGTTGAGTCAATGGCTTGATTATTTTGCCATGATCCTAAGGGAATAAAAGAAAAGAGAAAGAAATAAAAAGAAACAAAGAGATCATGTGAGTCTTATGGAGAGTAATGAGCTCACATAGAAAAAAGTATGATGAATAAAAGTTGTTGAGGGTTGACAAGCATATTTTTTGGTCATCGTTGCAATTAATAGGAAGTAATAAAGAAAGAGAGGTCTTCACATATAGATATACTATCTTGGACATCTTTTATGATTGTGAGCACTCATTAAAATATGACATGCTAAAGAGTTAACGTTGGACAAGGAAGACAATGTAATAGGTTATGTTTTCTTACATCTGAGATAAATTATATTGTCATGGATCATCCAACATGGTTGAGCTTGCTTTTCTCCCTCATTCTAGCCAAATTCATCGCACCAAGTAGAGATACTACTTGTGCTTCCAAATACCCTTAAACCAGTTTTGCCATGAGAGTCCACCATACCTACCTATGGATTGAGTAAGATCCTCCAAGTAAGTTGTCACCGGTGCAAGCAATAAAAATTGCTCTCTAAATATGTATGACTTATTAGTGTGGGAGAAATA